>NC_057814.1:395712672-395821784 GCF_018294505.1 Triticum aestivum | reverse complement strand
TGCCACGGGGGCTGTAACCTCAAACGGGGCGTTGAACATCTCAGTAGTGGCCGTGAGCGTATCTGGGGTCAGCTCGGTGGTTGCCTCCATCTTCTTGGAGCTCTCTGTCTCATGGGGATCAGCCTCCCGCGTCTGCTCCAATATCGGCAGATCTTTGCCTAGTTCTCCTTGGTCCATCATGAAACTGACGAATACTAGGAGACTACTGAAAGGAAAACACAATCGCAATGACAATGAAACAAAAAAGAGAGTGAGGATCGGTTACTGCTTTGCAAAAGTTCTTTTTTTTCTGAACGAAAATATACCAACATCACGGATCTGCTTACCTTCCCTTCGTTCGGAGAGAAGAATAGTGGCAGATGCGAGTGTTGCCTTTCTTGAAGACGGTGAGGGAGAAGGGGATTCAGTGAAGAGTGAAATGATGGTTGCTTCGTCCGTCAAACTTAGACTGCGGGGAGGTGGGGTTTTGTGATACGACGGCTCGTTACTGCCGCGCTACGACCGGGGTGACTCTCCGTCTGCATACTGCCTTCTAATTTGGTGGATGGCATTTGGGCCCGCGCGCTACA
The DNA here is from genome assembly GCF_018294505.1 of Triticum aestivum. Classification (NCBI taxonomy): domain Eukaryota; kingdom Viridiplantae; phylum Streptophyta; class Magnoliopsida; order Poales; family Poaceae; genus Triticum; species Triticum aestivum. Next base: position 395,821,215 of record NC_057814.1, on the reverse strand, counting down.
TGGCCCGCATGTCGGTGAACAAATGTATAACGACATTCCGTAGAGGGAGACGTTTCAATGACCTAGGAGGAGCCAGAAGCGGTAGAGTGTCTCTACTGTACTAGTAGTAATTTTTTTTCTGGGTAGCTGTAGAGTGTCTCCACTGTACTAGTAGTAATTGTTTCTCTGGGCCCAAGACAAAACAGCCCATCCACACTAGTAAATAGTAAAATCAATTCAAAAGCCCATATATTTACTGAATGAGAGGCGCTACCCACACCCAGCACACCGCCCCCCCCGAAAACCTGGGTGCTCTTCTTCCTCCTCGCTCCCACCCACCTCACGTCAGCTCGCTCCACTCGTACCCCCAAATTCCTCACGTCACTCCTACAAAAAACCCCAGCTCCCCTTCTTCCTCACTCCTACAGAAAACCCCCAGCTCCCCTCTTCTTCGCTCGCACTACAACTAGGCTCGTCATTCATTACTCTGCTCAAATCCGTGAGCGCGACGCGACACCCTCGAGGAAAATGGAGTCGGCTGACCCCAGCGCCAAGAAGATGAGGCTCCCGCCAGCGGCGACGCCTGTTGTAGATCTCGCACCCGGCAGCGCGGGGAGAAGCGGCGACCCCGCCCCCACCGGATCCCAGGAACCCATAGAATCTCGGGTGGACCGCATCAGCGATCTCCCGGACGCCGTCCTTGGGGAGATCATCTCGCTTCTCCCCACCAAGGATTGCTGCCGCACCCAAGTCCTCTCAATTCGGTGGCGCCCTCTATGGCGCGTCGTGCCCCTTAATCTCGATTGTCGTCAGCTATCTCTCTTCAATGATTTTGAAATCCCCAGAGCCATCATCTCCTCCCACCAGGGCTCCGTTCAAAGCCTCTGCATCCTGTCATGCTACCTGAGCAAGCATACCATGCCCTGCACGGTGGACGCCTGGCTGAAATCCCCTGAATTCACAGAACTACAGCTGCTTGAGTTCTACTATTCCCCTGGAAATCACATACCATATACCGAACGCCATGAACTTGTGCCCTCAGCACCGATGTCCATCTCGCGGTTTTCGTCCTCTCTCCACACCGCCACCTTTGCGCTGTGCTACCTACCAGACAATCTGGTACTAAACCTTCGACTCCCATTTCTCAAGAAATTTTCACTTGTGCGGGTTCGTATATCGGAGGCCTCATTGCACAACATCATCCACTCCAGTTGCACTGCGCTGGAGTGCTTGGTGCTTGTTTTCACAGTTAGAATCGGTTGTTTCCATATAAAGTCGCCTAACCTTGTAAGAATTGGAATTTCTTTTGACGGAAGGCAGCTCATCATCCAAGATGCCCCTTCACTTCAAAGGTTGATCCTTGATTCTAGTTATTCACCGTTGCAAATAACCGTCCTCTCTGCGCCTAAACTGGAGACCTTGGGTGTAATACATGATCTCTATGCTCATTTCATATGGTGTTTGGCTCCACAGTTCTTCAGGTACTTTATATTATCATCTACACTTGTAACCATAAGCTGCGTTTTAAATTTCTGCGCATAATTTATATATCATCTTGGAGTACACATTTTGTACTAATATTATGTTCTATGCTCAATGAAGAGTTTCTCCATGGATGGCCTATCAATGGTGCTGGATTCTGTCAAGATCTTATATATCCAAATGAATAGTTTTGATCTGAACAAGATTATTGGCTTGCTGCAATACTTTCCATGTCTGGAGAAGTTGTATATAAAGGTGATAATTTCACGCACATTGGAAGCCCGCATTTAGTGTACTAGAATTAACCGTTTAGCTGTTGCTCTTTCGACACTCTTCTTTTAGACCTTAACTGTTTTCAATCTTCATGTCTATTTAGGCAACATGACGGGGTAAGAAAGTTATAACCAATCGGTCGATTCGTAAGCATCGGGATTTTCTCACTTCTCATGAGATTCGATTGAAGACAATAACGCTAGAACGATATGTAGCCAACCGTGCAAACACAAGATTTGTCACATTCTTCCTGCTGAATGCGAGGTTACTATTGTCCATCAGGCTTAAGTTTATCAGCAGCATGGTTTTGACGGATGGGTATGTCGAAGAGCAAAACAAGGAGTTTCAGGTGGGAAAAAGAGCTTCTGAACGTGCCGGGCTTCTATTTACAACATATTGTGGTCATAATCCAGTAAATTTTACGACCCAGGATGTTCATTTTGTGGACCTGACCGATCCATTTGACTGTGAATGCCGAAAATAGTGCTGGAGTTAGATGTTGTTGCCCTTTTCTATCTGGTTTTTTTGTAAACCTGATGAACAATTAACCCTCGTGCTTTTGTATAGTTTGTAAGCTGGAGTTAGATGTTCCTGCCCTTTTCAACTCGGCTGTGACTGTCATATTTTATTTGAAACAAGGCAAATGGCTTGCCATTCGTTTAATTTAGAGTGAAATATTGTAACAAATCCCAACCAAGGGAAATAACATCACTCTCGCCGGCTGCTTGAGCTCACCGTGCATTACAGAAGCCAAGTGATTAGCCCCCACCAGCACCCACAAATTTATTTCGAACTAGCACATCAAATGGGCTGTAAATTTTCATAGGAAAGGCTGCATGACCGTGACAGATTTGGATTCTGACATTTGGGACCCGCGAGGAAATAGCCTATCCAAGGTGGTGTCGACTTACTAGCTAGTCAACAAACGATTCTGCCTACCAGCCGTTGGATTGACATCCAACATCTGTCGGGTATCTTCTATCTCTTGTCTTCTTCTTCCCCCAGCCGCCCAAACCAAACCACCCCGTCGGCTCCGCCTGCTCCCGCCTCCCATGGCTGGTTGCGCCTCCGCCGCCCTACCGTACGTACCCTCCAACATTGGCCAGTCCCTCCCTCTATTCGCCCACACGTCCTGTTATTCTCCGGCGACGTCAGCCCCAACACGCACCCTCGCCCGAACCAGTCACCCCTCGTACTCCCCTCCACCTGCGACTGGACCGGCGCATCTTCAACGGCTCTTGTTCGTTCCGTCCGAGGCCTCGCCGTCGTCCTCCGCATTGCGGCCTTGGTTCGCTCGCCATGTGCGGTGTGCCACCCTCTTGCGTTGTCAATGTCGTCAACAACCAAGAGGAACAAGGAGATGACCGTACGTGGAGAGGATGACAGTAGGGACCCACCAGCGTCATGGCAGTACGCAAGCAAGTGCCTCTATAGTACAAGCCCAAAAATATGGTTCCTCCTAATGGTTGGACATCTGGGGCTCATACCATTGTCAACGTAGTCAATAAACGAGAGAATTACACTACGAGCGGCTGACACCAGTGTAACACCCCGGTTGTAGCTTTCCATATTTGTAACTCCAACTCTTGCCATTTTCGGCTATGTGTTATGATATTCCCTTCGTGGTCGGGTTTTGTCTTTCGTTTTGCATTTTGTTCATGTCATGCATCTCATATCATGTCATCATGTGCATTGCATTTGCATACGTGTTCGTCTCATGCATCCGAGCATTTTTCCCGTTGTCCGTTTTGCAATCCGGCGCTCCCACCTCCTCCGGCGCACCCCCTTTGTTTTTGTTTCGTGAGCGGGTGTCAAAGATTATCGGAATGGACCGAGGCTTGTCAAGTGGCCCTAGTATACCACCGGGAGACCACCGGTCAAGTTTCGTTCCATTTGGAAGTTGTTTGGTACTCCAACGGTTAACCGGGTAACCGCAGATGCCTTCTGTGTGTTGCAGCAAAAACCCCTCTCTAAACAGCCCAAAACCCACCTAACTCTCTTCCATGCTCTAGGTCGTTCGATCACGATCGTGTGGGCGAAAGCCGCACCTCATTTGGACTCTCCTAGCTCCCTCTAGCTATATATTTGCATCCCCTCCCGAAAACATTCGCAGTCCAACCCTAGCCCCGCTCCCTCTCCGCCGCCGGACGTGTCCGGTCCGCGCCGGACACCTCCCCGCCGCCGCGCCCGGTGAACCGGAGGCCGCCACGTCAGCGCCCCGGCCGCCTCCACCGCGCCGGCCCGCCAGGCCCGCCGCAGGCCCTCCCGGCCCGTACGCCGCCGCGCGCCCTCCGCCGCGCCTCCTCCTCGCCCCACGCCGCCGCCGCCACTCCGTCGGCGAGCCCCGCCGGCCCTGCGTGACCTCGCCGCCGCCCCGGTGCCCGCCGGCGCCGCCCGTCGCCGCCATCGCCTCCCGCCGCCGCCATCCCGCGTCTCCCCCGGCGCCTCCTCTTCCTCCCTCTCCGGCGAGCTCGCGCGCCGGAGAGCCCGCGCCGGCCTCGATCTGATCTGGATCCAGAGATCGCCCTAGGTTGGCTTTTTCTTCCCCCCGAAAATCCCAAGTCCTTTGCATTTTACGATATGTGCCCCTGTTCATAGCATCATAACTCTCTGCATATAGCTCCGTTTCGCACGTATAATATATCAAATTGTTCGTCTTGTGATGCTCTACATTTTGTTCAATTGCACCATGTTCATTAGGGTCCATCTTGATGCCTGAATCTCTGGTGCAAGAGTGCTAGTTGCTGTTGTCTGCTGTTACTTAGCAGAACTTGGAGATTTGTTATTTTTGTTGGATTTAATCTGTGCATCTTATGGGCATGAGCTCTACATGTGTTTTGTTGTATGCCATGCCATCTTTACAGATGTGTATGCCATGTATTTTTGTGATCTTTGTGGTGACTAGCACAAGCATGCAAAGTAGGCCCCGTAATGTTTCTGATTTCAGGGACTTAGTATTTTCTGTCTTTTTCTGCTGTTATTTTGTTGCCATGTGAACTTGATGCTACAGAGGGATCCATGCATATTTTGCTGATGTTCAGTAAGGATGTTTTGTAGATATTGTTGTAATTGATCCATTCCTGCCCTTGTTTGCAATTATGGAGTGCCATAGCATGACTCAATCTTGCTCTACTTTTGCTATCAAATATTTCCGGCAGATTGTTTACGTGTTATTCAATTTTGCCAAGCTTGTTGTAGTTGATCCATACATGCTATGTACTTGCTTTTGCTATGGATAGCTTCATAAACATGCCATCTTGCTGTACGTATACTTTTTTTGTCATGCATTGCTTTATGGTGAGTGCATCAAGCTCACCAAGATGCCTTCATATTATTGTTTCTGCCATGCTCTGTTTTCTGCTAAGTCTGAAACCTGTTAACGAAACTTGCTATGTTTACATGGTTGCCATCAGATCTTCTGGTCCTTTTTGGCTTATGGTCAGTAAGGGACTTTTGCCATACGAATTTAGTAGAATAATGCCATGCCTTGTTTTGCCATGTTAATTTCCTGTAGCATGTTGTTTTTGTGCTCTGAACATTGCTACCTGATGCTGCTTCAGGCATGTCGAGTAATTTCACTGTCTGTGATCCTGTTATCTTTTGCACTTTTGCCATGCTTGTTTGAGCCTGTTATGTTGTGATCTAGCCATAGCTCAGTGTTCATCTTTTGTCAAGCATCTCCTGTAGATTACTGTCATATGCTTTGTTGCTATGTTGGAGTGCTGTAGCATTGTTATTTGTTGCATTCTAAGTGCTATCATGCTGTTAATCGCAGATTCGTGTCATTCTTGTTTTGCTTGCCATTTGCAAACCGTGCATCCGTTTCCGGTGATCTTTATATCGATTTCGACCGAAATCATCTCATCTTTCCAGTGGCATGCTTGGTTTGCCAAGTTACTGCCTTGTTCATCATTTTTCTTCCGCAGCACGCATATGCATCACATATCATATCTTGCTTATCGTTCATGTATTGCATCATGTTTCTTGTGCATTTCCCGTGTTTGATTGTGATTCTAAGATTCCAGAGGAGGTCGTGTGATCACTTGGACTGACTTCTGTCGGGACTTCAAAGCGCACCACAATCCACAAAGTGTTGTTGAGAGCAAGCGTGAGGAGTTCCGCAATCTCAAGCAAGGCAACATGTCTGTTTATCAATTCAACATCCAGTTTCTGAAACTTGCTCGCTTCGCTAAACAAGACGTTCCTGATGAAAAGAGCATGATCTATCACTTCAGAGGTGGCCTTAGAGAGGATCTGCAGTTAGCTCTCGTTCTTGTTGAGCCTACTCAGTTTGATCAATTCTACAATATGGCACTGAAGCAAGAGGCTGCTCAGCTCAAGCGTGAGGCTTCTAAGAAGAGAGTCAGAGACACAGTTCAGTCTTCTTCTTCCTCACTAGTGGCTGCTAAGCAACAGAAGTTCTGGTTGCCTCCTCCTCCCCCGTTTCGTCAGCCTTACCAGCAGAAGAACAAAGGTGGCCATGGATCTTCCCACTCTTCCAACTCTGGCTATCAGAACAAGTCTCAGAATCAAGCTCCAAAGTCCAATGCTCCTTATCATCGTCCACTCTCAGAGGTGACTTGCAACAAGTGTCAGCAGAAAGGTCACTATGCTAACAAATGCTTCAACCAAAGGCGCCTTCCGCCTCCTCCTCCTGTCAGATCTTCCAGCAATGTAGTGGTCAAGCATAATCCCAAGTCTGCAAAGGTGAACATGATGAATGCAGCTCAAGTAGAGGAATCTACTGATGTGATAATGGGTAATCTCTCAGTTAATGATATTCCTGCAAAAGTCTTATTTGATACTAGTGCATCGCTTTGTTTCATGTCGAGATCGTTCTTTGCAAAGAATGATTTTACTTGGTCTTATTTGGATAAACCATTGGGTGTTGTTTCTCCGGGAAAGTCAATGAGAGCCAACTCGATAGTTCCGGATGTTTCCATCAAGATGGGGAACTATAAATTTCTGTCTTCTCCAGTTATTCTTGGTGACTCGGATATTGATCTAATTCTCGGGATGGACTGGCTTTCTAAGCACAAGGCTCAACTTGATTGTGCTGCCAGGGAAATTCAATTGACACACTCTTCTGAGGATGTGATTATCTATGCCGCTCGTGATGAAACCATTCGATTATTTTCTCTCAATGAGAAGGGCGAATTGAATGCCATCTCTCAAATTCCAGTCGTTTGTGAGTATCAAGATGTCTTTCCAGAAGAGCTTCCGGGTATGCCTCCTCACCGGCCAGTTGAGTTCGTTATCGATCTTGAGCCGGCCACTAAACCCGTTTGCAAGCATCCATACAAGCTTGGACCCAAGGAGCTGAAGGAATTGAAGAAACAGCTCGATGAACAAGAGCGTCTGGGTTTGATCAGACCGAGTTCTTCTCCATGGGGTTGTGGTGTTCTTTTTGTCCAGAAGAAGGATGGTACGGACCGACTTTGTGTCGATTACCGTCCATTGAACAAGAACACAATCAAGAACAAGTATCCACTTCCCAACATCAATGAGCTATTCGAGCAACTCAAAGGTGCTAAAGTATTCTCCAAGATTGACCTTCGTATGGGTTATCATCAGATTCGCATTCGTGAAGAAGATATTCCCAAGACAGCATTCAGAACAAGCTTTGGTTCTTATGAATATACTGTCATGTCTTTCGGTCTTGTCAATGCTCCTCCAACATTCTCTCGGATGATAAATTTCATCTTCAACCCCTATACCAATGAATTCGTTCTGGTGTATCTCGATGATATATTGGTCTTCTCAAAGAATAAGAAGGATCATTCCAAACATTTGCATTTGGTGCTCGACAAGCTTAGAGAGTATCAATTCTATGCGAAGTTCTCAAAATGTGAGTTTTGGCTTGATGAAGTTCTTTACCTTGGTCACATCATCTCTGCCAAGGGCATCGCTGTTAATCCTGAGAAGGTGTCCACAATTATGAATTGGGAACCTCCTCAGAATGTCAAGCAGCTTCACAGTTTTCTTGGTCTTGCAAGCTATTGTCGAAGATTCGTTGAGAATTTCTCGAAGATTGCAAAGCCTCTTTCCAACCTCCTCCAGAAGCATGTGAAGTATGTCTGGTCTCCTGAGTGTGATGTTGCTTTCAACACTCTCAAAGAGAAACTTGTCATAGCTCCTGTCTTGACTCCTCCTGACGAATCCAAGTCATTTGAAGTTTTCTGTGATGCTTCTCTCCAAGGTCTCGGTGCTGTGTTAATGCAAGAGAAGAAAGTTGTGGCCTATACCTCACGTTAGTTGAAGCCCAATGAAAAGAACTACCCCACTCACGATCTTGAGTTGGCGGCAGTTGTCCATGCATTAATAACGTGGAGACATCTCTTGTTGGGAAGACAAGTGGACATATTCACCGATCACAAGAGTCTCAAGTACATCTTCACTCAGCCCAACCTCAACCTCAGGCAGACTCGATGGGTCGAAATGATTCAATAGTACAATCCGAGTATTGAATATACTCCAGGCAAGGCCAATGTCATTGCAGATGCTTTAAGCAGGAAGGCTTATTGCAACAGCTTAATTCTCAAGCCTTTCCAACCGGATCTTTGTGAAGCTTTCCGCAAGCTGAATCTCCAAGTTGTTCCTCAAGGCTTTTTTGCCAACCTCATAGTCTCTCCTACTTTGGAAGATCAAATTCGTGAGGCACAACTTCTTGATGCCATGGTGAAGAAGGTGGTATCGACAAGGGTCTTTCCAAATACAAGTGCTATCGCATTGATGACAGAGACACTTTATTCTTCGAGGACCGGATTGTGGTTCCTAAAAGTGATCCAAGGAAAGTCATTATGAACGAGGCGCACAATTCTCTTCTTTCCATTCATCCTGGAAGTACGAAGATGTACCATGACCTCAAGAAGTCGTTTTGGTGGACTCGAATGAAGCGAGAAATCGCTCAATTCGTGAATGAATGTGATGTCTGTCGAAGAGTGAAAGCAGAACACCAACGACCGGCTGGTCTCCTCCAACCTCTTGCTATCCCAGAGTGGAAGTTTGATCATATCGAAATGGACTTCGTGACTGGATTTCCCAAGTCCAAGCGTGGAAATGATGTTATCTTCGTTGTCATCGACAAGCTTTCTAAAGTGGCTCATTTCCTTCCAATCAAACAATCTATCACAGCAGCTCAGTTGGCAGAGCTATACACCTCCAGTATTGTCTCCTTGCATGGCATTCCACAATTGATATCTTCAGATCGTGGAAGCATCTTCACCTCTCAGTTCTGGTACTCCTTCCAGAAGGCCATGGGCACAAACATTCGCTTCAGCACAGCTTTCCATCCTCAAACTAGTGGCCAAGTTGAGCGAGTCAATCAAATTCTTGAAGATATGCTCAGGGCTTGTGTCATTTCCTTTGGCATGAAATGGGAAGATTGTCTTCCATATGCCGAATTCCCCTACAACAACAGCTTCCAAGCGAGTTCGGGCAAGGCCCCATTCGAGATTCTCTATGGCAGAAAGTGCCGTACTCCTCTCAATTGGTCAGAGACTGGTGAACGCCAACTTCTTGGCAATGACTTAATCACTGAAGCTGAAGAAATGTGTAAAGTCATCCGTGATAATCTCAAAGCCGCGCAATCGCGCCAGAAGAGTTACTATGACAGTAAGCACCGTGATTTGGTTTTTGAGATCGGAGACCATGTCTACCTCCGCGTCTCTCTAATGAAAGTCACTCGTTGCTTCAGTATCAAAGGGAAGCTTGCCCCTAGATACGTGGGTCCTTTCAAGATCATTGGCAAAAGAGGCGACCTCGCCTATCAACTTGAGCTCCCTTCCAACTTCGCGAACGTGCACGATGTGTTCCATGTGTCACAGCTTCGCAAGTGCTTCAAGACGCCTGAGCACACTATCAACTTCGAAGAGATTGACCTTCAAGAAGATCTGTCTTATCATGAGCACCCCGTTGCTATTCTTGAAGAAACTGAGCGCAAGACTCACAACAAGTCAATCAAATTCCTGAAAGTGAAGTGGTCGCACCATTCCGACCGAGAAGCCACCTGGGAACGTGAGGACCATCTCCGTTCCGAATGTCCGGAGTTCTTTCAGTCCTAGATCTCGGGACGAGATCCTCTCATAGTGGTGGAGTGTTGTAACACCCCGGATGTAGCTTTCCATATTTGTAACTCCAACTCTTGACATTTTCGGCTATGTGTTATGATATTCCCTTCGTGGTCGGGTTTTGTCTTTCATTTTGCATTTTGTTCATGTCATGCATCTCATATCATGTCATCATGTGCATTGCATTTGCATACATGTTCATCTCATGCATCCGAGCATTTTTCCCGTTGTCCGTTTTGCAATCCGGTGCTCCCACCTCCTCCGGCGCACCCCTTTTGTTTTCGTTTCGTGAGCGGGTGTCAAGCATTCTCAGAATGGACCGAGGCTTGTCAAGTGGCCCTAGTATACCACCGGGAGACCACCGGTCAAGTTTCGTTCCATTTGGAGGTCGTTTGGTACTCCAACGGTTAACCGGGTAACCGTAGATGCCTTCTGTGTGTTGCAGCAAAAAAACCCCTCTCTAAACAGCCCAAAACCCACCTAACTCTCTTCCATGCTCTAGGTCGTTCGATCATGATCGTGTGGGCGAAAACCGCACCTCATTTGGACTCTCCTAGCTCCCTCTAGCTATATATTTGCATCCCCTCCCGAAAACATTCGCAGTCCAACCCTAGCCCCGCTCCCTCTCCGCCGCCGGACGTGTCCGGTCCGCGCCGGACACTTCCCCGCCGCCGTGCCCGGCGAACCGGAGGCCGCCACGTCAGCGCCCCGGCCGCCTCTACCGCGCCGGCCCGTCAGGCCAGCCGCGGGCCCTCCCGGCCCGTACGCCGCCACGTGCCATCCGCCGCGTCTCCTCCTCGCCCCGAGCCGCCGCCGCCGCTCCGCCGGCGAGCCCCGCCGGCCCCGCGCGACCTCGCTGCCGCCCCGGTGCCCGCCGGCGCCGCCCGTCGCCGCCATCGCCTCCCGCCGCCGCCATCCCGCGTCTCCCCCGGCGCCTCCTCTTCCTCCCTCTCCGTCCGCAGCTCCGGCGAGCTCGCGCGCTGGCGAGCCCGCGCCGGCCTCGATCCGATCTGGATCCAGAGATCGCCCTAGGTTGGCTTTTTCTTCCCCCCCCCCCCCGAAAATCTCTAGTCCTTTGCATTTTATGATATGGGCCCCTGTTCATAGCATCATAACTCTCTGCATATAGCTCCGTTTCGCGCGTGTAATATATCGAATTGTTTGTCTCGTGATGCCCTACAGTTTGTTCAATTGCATCATGTTCATTAGAGTCCATATTGATGCCCAAACCTCTGGTGCAAGAGTGCTAGTTGCTGTTGTCTGCTGTTACTTAGCAGAACTTGGAGATTTGTTATTTTTGTTGCATTTAATCTGTGCATCTTATGGGCATGAGCTCTACATGTGTTTTGTTGTATGCCATGCCATCTTTACATAGGTGTATGCCATGTATTTTTACGATCTTTGTGGTGACTAGCACAAGCATGCAAACTAGGCCCCGTAATGTTCCTGATTTCAGGGACAGTAATTTCTCTAAGTCTTTGTCTGCTGTTATTTTGTTGCCATGTGAACTTGATGCTACAGAGAGATCCATGCATATTTTGCTGATGTTCAGTAAGGATGTTTTGTAGATATTGTTGTAATTGATCCATTCCTGCCCTTGTTTGCAACTATGGAGTGCCATAGCATGACTCAATCTTGCTCTACTTTTGCTATCAAATATTTCCGGCAGATTGTTTACGTGTTATTCAATTTTGCCAAGCTTGTTGTAGTTGATCCATACATGCTATGTACTTGCTCTTGCTATGGATAACTTCATAAACATGCCACCTTGCTGTAGGTATGCTTTGTCTGTCATGCATTGCTTTGTGGTGAGTGCATCAAGCTCACCAAGATGCCTTCATATTATTGTTTCTGCCATGCTCTGTTTTCTGCTAAGTCTGAAACCTGTTAACGAAACTTGCTATGTTTACATGGTTGCCATCATATCTTCTGGTCCTTTTTGGCTTATGGTCAGTAAGGGACTTCTGCCATACGAATTTAGTAGAATACTTACATGCCTTGTTTTGCCATGTTAAGTTCCTATAGCATGTTGTTTTCGTGCTCTGAACATTGCTACCTGATGCTGCTTCAGGCATGTCCAGTAATTTCAGTGTCTGTGATCATGTTATCTTTTGCACTTTTGCCATGCTTGTTTGAGCCTGTTATGTTGTGATCTAGCCGTAGCTCAGTGTTCATCTTTTGTCAAGAATCTCCTGTAGATTCCTTTCATATGCTTTGTTGCTATGTTGGAGTGCTGTAGCATTGTTACTTGTTGTATTCTAAGTGCTATCATGCTGTTAATCGCAGATTCGTGTCATTCTTGTTTTGCTTGCCATTTGCAAACCGTGCATCTGTTTCCGGTGATCTTTATATCGATTTCGACCGAAATCATCTCATCTTTCCAGTGGCATGCTTGGTTTGCCAAGTTACTTCCTTGTTCATCATTTTTCTTCCGGAGCACGCATATGCATCGCATATCATATCTTGCATATCGTTCATGTATTGCATCATGTTGCTTGTGCATTTCCCGTGTTTGATTGTGGTTCCATTGCTTGTGTTCTTGTCTTGGGTAGATCCGGGAGACGAGTTCATGAACGAGGAACCTGTTGAGTACGCTTACGAGGATCAAGCTTTCGACAACTCTGAGAACCTTGCAGGCAAGATGACCACCCCTCGAAATCACTTCTATCTTTGCTTTGCTAGTTGTTCGTTCTATTGCCATGCTGCGCTACCTACCACATGCTATATCATGCCTCCCATATTGCCATGTCAGCCTCTAACCATCCTTTCCTAGCAAACTGTTGTTTGGCTAAGTTACCGCTTTTGCTCAGCCCTTCTTATAACGTTGCTAGTTGCAGGTGAAGTTGAAGTTTGTTCCATGTTGGAACATGGATATGTTGGGATATCACAATATCTCTTATTTAATTAATGCATCTATATATTTGGGTAAGGGTGGAAGGCTCGGCCTTATGCCTGGTGTTTTGTTCCACTCTTGCCGCCCTAGTTTTCTGTCTTACCGGTATTATGTTCATTGAGTTTGCGTCCCTTATGCGGTTGGGTGATTTATGGGACCCCCTTGACAGTTCGCCTTGAATAAAACTCCTCCAGCAAGGCCCAACTTTGGTTTTACCTTTTGCCACCTAAGCCTTTTCCCCGGGGTTTTCGCGAGCCCGAGGGTCATCTTATTTTAACCCCCGGGTCAGTGTTCCTCTGAGTGCTGGTCCAAACTAGAGCACCGTGCGGGACCGTCCCTTGGCAACTTGGGTTATGTTGGTACCTGTACGCTTCGCTTATCCGGTGTGCCCTGAGAACGAGATATGTGCAGCTCCTATCGGGATTTGTCGGGACATTCGGGCGGCTTTGCTGGTCTTGTTTTACCATTGTCGAAATGTCTTTTAAACCGGGATTCCGAGACTGATCGGGTCTTTCCGTGAGAAGGTTTATCCTTCGTTGACCGTGAGAGCTTATGATGGGCTAAGTTGGGACAACCCTGCAGGGTATTATTTTTCGAAAGCCGTGCCCGCGGTTATGAGGCACATGGGAATTTGTTAATGTCCGGTTGTAGAGAACTTGTCACTTGACCCAATTAAAATACATCAACTGTGTGTGTAGCTGTGATGGTCTCTTCTCGGCGGAGTCCGGGAAGTGAACACGGTTTGAGTTATGAATGACGTAAGTAGGAGTTCAGGATCACTTCTTGGTCATTACTAGTTGACGACCGTTCCGTTGCTTCTCTTCTCGCTCTCATTTGCGTATGTCAGCCACCATATATGCTTAGTGCCTGCTGCAGCTCCACCTCATTACACCATCCTTTCCTATAAGCTTAAATAGTCTTGATCTCGCGGGTGTGAGATTGCTAAGTCCTCGTGACTCACAGATTCTACCAAAACAGTTGCAGGTGCCGACGATGCCAGTGCAGTTGATGGGATCGACCTCAAGTGGGAGTTCGATGAGGAACGTGGTCGTTACTATGTGTCTTTTCCTAATGATCAGTAGTGGAGCCCAGTTGGGGACGATCGGGGATCTAGCATTTGGGGTTATCTTATTTTCATTTGGATCTTGACCGTAGTCGGTCTATGTGTGGATTTTGGATGATGTATGAATTATATTTATGTATTGTGTGAAGTGGCGATTGTAAGCCAACTCTTTATCCCATTCTTGGTCATTACATGGGATTGTGTGAAGATGACCCTTCTTGCGACAAAACCACAATGCGGTTATGCCTCTAAGTCGTGCCTCGACACGTGGGAGATATAGCCGCATCGTGGGCGTTACAACCAGGGACCCAGCAAGTCGCGCAGTTTTTTTGAGGAACAAGCAGTTGTTATTTATACTAGTTTTACCGACGGATCAGGGTAACAACGGGGCTGTGCGGGGGCTGTGGCCCGTCTAGCCAGGGTTTTATTTATGTTTACCACATCATGAGCCCAGTTGTGTTTTTTCTTGCTGAAAATGGCTAGCCTAGTTCTATTTTTTTAAAAGAAATACCCAAACAAGGCCTACTTGCTTTATCCGCCCTGCTGGGCTGCAAATCTTTCAAGACGAGGAGAGTTTCATTCGGTTTGCCCAGAAATGGGCTGTACATTTTTAAAACACATCAAACCGGGAATTAGTTTCAATTTTTTTTATTACAAGATCTTAAATTCCATTGATTTTTATGCGTGGACAATTATTTGGATTTTATATTTATATAAATTATTTTTCATAATAGTTTGAATGTGAATCGATATTTCTGGATTAAAATTTCGTATACTTTTTAACCGTGGCCACACTATGGGGTGTAATGCTAACAAAAAGAAGATGGGCTCCAAAAAAATCTTAAGAATTAGCAAATGGGTTGTACATTATTATTAGAAATAATGGCAGATGCGATGTATGCTGTTTTCCACAGATTTGAGGCTGACTTGTGCGCCTACTACAGGTCGACGCGTATGCTTTCATTAAAAAAAGGTTGACGCACATGCAACGCCCTGCCAACTTAGTCAACACACGAGAGCAGTGACTGTTGGATGTCCATCCAACGGCTGTCGTGCTTCTTCAATCTCTGCTCTTCATGCTCCAGCCGCTCAAACAAGCGCCGGCGGGACTGCCCGCTCCCTCCTCCCGCGGCCGGCTATGCTGCCGCGCAGGCCTCACGGCCCCACCGTACTCCCATCGCTGGCCTGGCCATCCCTCTACTCACCCACACATGCTGTTATTCTCCGGCGACGACAGACGAACCAGTAAACCCTCGTACTCCTCCGCGTGGGAAACAACTGTCGAGTATGCCCTGGCTCCGTGTCATTCCCTTCCTAGGCCTCGCCGTCAACCACCGCCCTGGTGCTCTCGGCGCGGCCTGGTCAACGTGGTCAATGAACGACATCCATCGGAAGTGGACTGTACGTGGAGAGGCTGACAGCTGGGTCCACGGCCGCACGCAAGAAATGCCTCCTTATTATGCGCAAAATAATGATTCCTCCACCTGACAGCTAGGACCCACAGGAAGGGCCTCTGTATTTCGCGAAAAAAACGTTCCCCCCGCTGACAGGTCGGACCCACCAGCTATATATTCACACGCAAGGAAGTGCCTCCTTATTACGCCCAAAAAAAATGAATACCCCCTTCTAGTTGGGACCCACCATATTGTTGGGATGACTTGTGGGCCTACTAAGTTGACGGGGACGGAGGGCTTTGTCAACTTAGTCAATACTCCAGTGACCGTATGATGTCCATCCAACGGCCATAGTGCTTCTTCAACCTCTGGTCTTCTTGCTCCAGCCGCCCGAAGCAGCGCTGGTCGTGCCGCCTGCTCCTGCCTCCCGTGGCCGGCTGTGCTACCGCGGAGGCCTCACCGGCCCCATACTACTCCCACCACTGGCCAGGCCATCCCTGCACTCACCCACACCCCCTGTTATTCTGCGGCGACGGCAGCCTCACACCGCAGCCGAACCAGTGAACGCTCGTACTCCTCTCCGCGTGGGCATCCACTGCCGCGTCTTGCCTGGCTCCGCGTCGCCCCTTCCTAGGCCTCGCCGTCGTCCACCGCCGTGGTGCTCTCGGCGCGGCGTGGTCAATGTGGTCAACGATCGACTTCCATCGGAAGAGTACTGTATGTGGAGAGGCTGACAGCTGGGTCCACGGCAGCCGCAAGGAAGTGCCTCCTTATTACGCGGAAAATAATTATTCCTCCACCTGACAGCGGGGACCCACCGGACGGGCCACCAGTATTTTGCGAAAAAATCATTTCCCCCTGACTGCTGGGACCCACCGGACGGGCCACCGTATTTCGCGAAAAAAACGTTCCCCCCGCTGTCAGCTCGGACCCACCGGAAGTGCCTCCTTATTACGCATAAAAAAATGAATACTCCCCCGGCTAGCTGGGACCCACCTTGGTGGGAGGCTGACTTGTGGGCCTACTAAGTTGACGGGGACGAAGGGCTTTGTCAACTTAGTCAATATAAACGATTCTAGCTCCAGTGACCGTACGATGTCCATCCAACGGCCGAAGTGCTTCTTCAACCTCTGGTCTTCTTGCTCCGACCGCCCAAAGCAGCTCCGGTCGTGCCGCATGCTCCTGCCTCCCGTGGCCGGCTATGCTGCCGCAGAGGCCTCACCGCCCCCTACTATTCCCACCGCTGGCCAGGCCCTGCGGCGACGGCAGCCTCACACCGCAGCCGAACCAGTGAACCCTCGTACTCCTCTCCGCGCGGGCTTCCACTGCCGCGTCTTCCCCGGCTCCGCGTCGTCCCCTTCCTAGGCCTCACCGTCGTCCACCGCCGTGGTGCTCTCCGCGCGGCGTGGTCAACGTGGTCAAGGAACGACTTCCATCGGAAGAGTACTGTACGTGGAGAGGCTAACAGCTGGGTCCACGGCCACAGCCCAGTTTTTTTGTGATTTGCCCAGTAAGTCGCTTTGTCAGGCCTGTTGGGCTGCAAATATTTCAAGACGAGGAGCGCTTTCATTCGGCTGGCCGAGAAAATGGCCCATCAGTAATGAGAAATGGGCTGTACATTTTTAAAACACATCAAACCGGCAATTAGTTTCAAATATCTTTTTTCTCATTTCAAGATTTTAAATTACATTAATTTTTATGCGTGGAGAATTTGTTGGATTTTATATTGATATACATTTATTTTTAAAATCAGTTTGAATGTGAGTCGAAATTTCGGGATTAAAAACAGTTCGGACCGCACCGAAATATGGAAAATTTCGTATAATTTTTTAACCGTGGCCACAATATGGGCTGTAATGCTAACAAAAAGAATATGGGCTCCAAAAAAAACCCTAAGAATTAGCAAATGGGCTATAAATTATTAGAAATAATGGCAGATGGGTTGTATGCTGTTTTCCACAGATTTGAGGCTTTCCTAAAAAAGGTTGACGCACAAGCACTGACTGTTGGATGTCCATCCAACGGCCGTCGTGCTTCTTCAATCTCTGCTCTTCCTGCTCCAGCCGCTCAAACAAGCGCCGGCGGGACTGCCTGCTCCCTCCTCCCCGTGGCCGGCTGTGCTGCCGCGCAGGCCTCACCGCCCCACCGTACTCCCATCGCTGGCCTAGCCATCCCTCTAGTCACCCACACCTGCTGTTATTTTCCGGCGACGGCAGACGAACCAGTAAACCCTCGTACTACTCCGCGTGGGAAACAACTGCCGAGTATTCCCTGGCTCCGTGTCGTTCCCTTCCTAGGCCTCGCCGTCGTCCACCGCCCTGGTGCTCTCGGCGCGGCCTTGTCAACATGGTTAATGAACGACATCCATCGGAAGTGGACTGTACGTGGAGAGGCTGACAGCTGGGTCCACGGCCGCACGCAAGGAAATGCCTCCTTATTACGCGCAAAATAATGATTCCTCCACCTGACAGCTAGGACCCACAGGAAGGGCCTCTATATTTCGCGAAAAAAACGTTCCCCCCGCTGACAGGTCGGACCCACCAGCTATATCTTCGCACGCAAGGAAGTGCCTCCTTATTACGCCCAAAAAAATGAATAAACCCTGCTAGCTGGGACCCACCATATTGTTGGGCTGACTTGTGGGCCTACTAAGTTGACGGGGACGGAGGGCTTTGTCAACTTAGTCAATACTCCAGTGACCGTATGATGTCCATCCAATGGCCATAGTGCTTCTTCAACCTCTGGTCTTCTTGCTCCAGCCACCCAAAGCAGCGCCGGTCGTGCCGCCTGCTCCTGCCTCCCGTGGCCGGCTGTGCTACCGCGGAGGCCTCACCGCCCCCATACTACTCCCACCACTGGCCAGGCCATCCCTGCACTCACCCACACCCCCTGTTATTCTGCGGCGACGGCAGCCTCACACCGCAGCCGAACCAGTGAACGCTCGTACTCCTCTCCGCGTGGGCATCCACTGCCGCGCCTTGCCCGGCTCCGCGTCGTCCCCTTCCTAGGCCTTGCCGTCGTCCACCGCCGTGGTGCTCTCGGCGCGGCGTGTTCAATGTGGTCAACGACCGACTTCCATCGGAAGAGTACTGTACGTGGAGAGGCTGACAGCTGGGTCCACGACAGCCGCAAGGAAGTGCCTCCTTATTACGCGGAAAATAATTATTCCTCCACCTGACAGCGGGGACCCACCGGACGGGCCACCAGTATTTTGCGAAAAAAATCATTTCCCCTTGACTGCTGGGACCCACCGGATGGGCCATCGTATTTCGCGAAAAAAACGCCCCCCCCCCCCGCTGTCAGCTCGGACCCACTGGAAGTGCCTCCTTATTACGCACAAAAAAATGAATACTCCCCCGGGCTAGCTAGGACCCACCTTGGTGGGAGGCTGACTTGTGGGCCTACTAAGTTGACGGGGATGAAGGGCTTTGTCAACTTAGTCAATATGAACGATTCTAGCTCCAGTGACCGTACGATGTCCATCCAACGGCCGTAGTGCTTCTTCAACCTCTGGTCTTCTTGCTCCAGCCGCCCAAAGCAGCGCCGGTCGTGCCGCATGCTCCTGCCTCCCGTGGCCGGCTGTGCTGCCGCGGAAGCCTCACCGCCCCCTACTATTCCCACCGCTGGCCAGGCCCTGCGGCGACGGCAGCCTCACACTGCAGCCGAACCAGTGAACCCTCGTACTCCTCTTCGCGCGGGCTTCCACTGCCGCGTCTTCCCCGGCTCCGCGTCGTCCCCTTCCTAGGCCTCGCCGTCGTCCACCGCTGTGGTGCTCTTCGCGCGGCGTGGTCAACGTGGTCAAGGAACGACTTCCATCGGAAGAGTACTGTACGTGGAGAGGCTGACAGCTGGGTCCACGGGCCACAGCCCAGTTTTTTTGTGATTTGCCAAGTAAGTCGGTTTGTCACGCCTGTTGGGCTGCCAATCTTTCAAGACGAGGAGAGCTTTCATTCGGCTGGCCGAGAAAATGGCCCATCGGTAATGAGAAATGGGTTGTACATTTTTAAAACACATCAAACCGGCAATTAGTTTCAAATATCTTTTTTTCATTTCAAGATTTTAAATTACATTAATTTTTATGCGTGGAGAATTTGTTGGATTTTATATTGATATACATTTATTTTTGAAATCAGTTTGAATGTGAGTCGAAATTTCGGGATTAAAAACAGTTCGGACCGCACCGAAATATGCAAAATTTCGTATAATTTTGTAACCGTGGCCACAATATGGGCTGTAATGCTAACAAAAAGAATATGGGCTCCAAAAAAACCCTTAAGAATTAGCAAATGGGCTGTAAATTATTAGAAATAATGGCAGATGGGTTGTATGTTCTTTTTCACAGATTTGAGGCTTTCCTAAAAAAAGGTTGACGCACAAGCACTGACTGTTGGATGTCCATCCAACGGCCGTCGTGCTTATTCAATCTCTGCTCTTCCTGCTCCAGCCGCTCAAACAAGCGCCAGCGGGACTGCCTGCTCCCTCCTCCCCGCGGCCGGCTGTGCTGCCGCGCAGGCCTCACCGCCCCACCGTACTCCCATCGCTGGCCTAGCCATCCCTCTACTCACCCACACCTGCTGTTATTCTCCGGCGATGGCAGATGAACCAGTAAACCCTCGTACAGTCGTACTCCCCTCCGCGTGGGAAACAACCGCCGAGTCTTCCCTGCCTCCGTGTCGTCCCCTTCCTAGGCCTCGCCGTCGTCCACCGCCGTGGTGCTCTCGGCGCGGCGTGGTCAATGTGGTCAACGACCGACTTCCATCGGAAGAGTACTGTGCGTGGAGACGCTGACAGCTGGGTCCACGGCCGCAGCAAGGAAGTGCCTCCTTATTACACGCAAAATAATTATTCCTCCACCTGACAGCGGGGACCCACCGGACGGGCCACCTTATTTCGCAAAAAAAATGTTTCCCCCTGACTGCTGGGACCCACCAGCTACACCTTTGCACGCAAGGAAGTGCGTCCGAGCAAAAAAACAAAATGATTCGCCCCCTGACTGCTGGGACCCACCAGCTACATCTTCGCACGCAAGGAAGTGCCTGACAGTCGGGACCCACCTGGTCGAAGCGTACGTAGCATTGTCATTCTGGTTGCGAACGTGTACGTACATATATACTAGTGGATGTAGAGGCGCGCACGTGTCGTAGTAGAGGCGCGCATGTAGCATGTACACGTACGTACAGCGACCAGGGTGCAAGAAAGAAAATACGGCCACGTATGTGTACATACGGGCGGGGTCTCGAACGCCTACTCGCGCATACGTACGGCGAGGGCTCATTGACATGGCTAGGTCGGAACGGAGAAACGGCGTCGTCGTCGTGTTCATGGGGAGGCAACGGAATTCGTCGTGTTCATGGGGATGCAACAGAATGCGTCGTGTTCATCGGGAGGCAACGGAACGCGTGGGAGCCAACCGGCTGGGTCGGAACGGAATGCGTGGTCGTGTTCATCGGGAGGGCTTGGACGAAATAGGCGATGGAAACGAGGCCTGGCGTACCGCAGAACGGAGTAAACGGCCTTGTGTTCGACCGGCCGCGTTTGAAACGGGATCCTGTTCATCGGGAGGGGTCTGGCGTACCGCAAAACGGAGGAAACGGACCTCCTACGGTCGAAACGGGGGTCCTGTTGATCGGGAGGGGTGTGGCGTACCGTAAAACGGAGGAAATGGACCTCCTACGGTCGAAACGGGCGTCCTGATGATTGGGAGGGGTGTGGCGTGCCGCAAAACGGACGAAACGGACCTCCTACGGTCGAAACGGGGGTCCTGTTCATCGGGAGGGGTGTGGCGTACCGCAAAACGGGACTCCACAGGATACTGTTCATCTCCACCGTCGACCTCCTCCAGCCTCCACGGGCTACCGTCGACCTCCTCCAGCCTCCACTGGCTCCTGTTCATCCAGCCTCCACCGCGCGCTACTGCACCGGCTACTATTCAACCACCCCTCCACGGGCACCCCTCCACCGTCTACTATTCATCCAGCCCTCCACACCACGGGGTCCTGTTCAACCACCCCTCCACGGGCACCCCTCCATCGTCTACTATTCATCCAACCCTCCACACCACGGGGTCATGTCCATCCAGAGGCAGCGCCACCGCTCACTGTTCATCCAACCCCCCCCCCCCCCCCGCGCGCGCGCAACACTCACTGTTCATCCCAGAGGCAGCATCGATCGGCTTCAGTTAGCAGCAGTAGCGAAGGAATCACTCGATCGGGTTCAGTTAACAGCCATCGATCGATCGCTCGGGTTCAGTAACGCGTAGCCTGCAGTGCAATCGCTCAGGTTCAGTTCGAGCCCAACGCCTCGCTCGGGTTCAGTTAGAGCCAACACCTCGCACACACGCGCGTATGTGTACGAGAGAAACGCGCATCGCTCGGCCCCCGACCTCCCACCGTAACCAGGAACTCCCCGAAATTTTCCTCGCCCTCGCTTCTCCCACGGTTTTTTCCGTCATGGACGGCCCAAAGAATGTCATGCAGTTGCGTCTCCGGCCCGCCCAGGACGAAAAGCCCATTTTCTGTCATGATTTTATGTCATAGAAGTAGGAGCCCACCACGTCTATGATGATACCGGGTTTTGTCACAATTATCGTCATAGAAGTGTCATATGTATGACAGAAAAAAAATTCGTTCGGCCCAAAATGTCACGGATGTGTCTTTTTTTGTAGTGTAAAGTTTTGATCTCTCCAATCCCACTTTTATCAAGATTTTCATTAAGATCCTTAAACTCCAAATCATTGGGACGCCTTCTAGCTAAAGTTGACTCATCTCCAGTCCCATCTTTCTCAAGATTTATATTAGAAAACAAAGATTCAATAGGATTCACATCAAGGACTTTACGATCTTCATCATTATTATCATAAGAAATAGAAGAACACGCTTTTACAAACCAATCTCGCTTAGCACGCATCCCAGCGATTCTTTATTTACATTCATCAATAGAAATTTTAATAGCTTTTAGAGATTCATTAATATCATGCCTGGGTGGCATAGATCTAATTTTCAAAGGATCAATCTCAAGAGAAATTCTATCAATGTTCCTAGCCAAATCATTAATCTTGAGTAATTTTTCTTCAACCATAGCATTGAAATTCTTTTCAGAATTTATAAAATCTTTAATATTGTTCTCAAGATCAGAGGGTATTTTATTATAATTTCCATAAGAATTATTTTAGTAATTACCATAATTATTAGAGGAATTACTAGCAAATGGCATAGGGTTGAAATTACCTCTATACGCATTGTTACCAAAATTGTTCCTACCAACAAAATTCAAATCCACAGATTCATTATTATTCTCAATAAAAGTAGACAAAGGCATATCATTAGGATCAATAGGAGCACCCTTACTAGCAATCAATTTCATAAGTTCATCCATCTTTCCACTCAAAGTATTAATTTCTTCAATCGCATGCACTTCTTTACTAATAGAAGTTCTTTCGATATGCCATTGAGAGTAATTAGTCATAATATTATATAGGAGTTTAGTAGCTTCTCCTAATGTGATTTCCATAAAACTACCTCCCACGGCGGAATCTAAAAGATTTCTAGATGCAAAATTCACTCTGGCATAAAAATTTTGTATGATCATGTATAAACTTAAACCATGAGTAGGGCAATTTCTTATCATCAATTTCGTCCTCTCCCAAGATTGTGCAACATGTTCATGATCATGTTGCTTAAAATTCATTATATTGTTCCTAAGGGAGATGATCTTAGCGGGAGGAAAATACTTGGAAATAAAAGCATCTTTACACTTATTCCATGAATTAATACAATTTTTAGGCAAAGATGAAAACCAAGTTTTTGCATGATCTCGTAGTGAGAACGGAAATAGCTTCAATTTAACAATATGATTTTCCACATCTTTTTTCTTTTGCATATCACACAACTCAATGAAAGTATTTAGATGGGATGCGGCATCTTCACTAGGAAGGCCACAAAATTGTTCTTTCATAACAAGATTCAACAAAGCGGCATTAATCTCATAAGATTCCGCACTAGTGGCAGGAGCAATCAGAGTACTAATAAAATCATTATTATTTGTTGGAAAAGTCACACAACTTAGTATTCCCTTGAGTTATCGTGACAAAGCAAGCAATCGAGCACACAAGCAAACGAAAAGACGAATGGAAGAAAGTCGCATAAAAACGTAAATATTTTTTTGTTTTCTGAATATGTTTAGAAGTGGGGGAGAGGAAAACGAGAGGCCAATGGCAAATAATGTAATGCAAGAGATGAGAGTTTATGATGGGTACTTGGTAGGCTTGACGTAGAACCTCCCTGGAAACGGCGCCAGAAATTCTTCCTGCTACTTCTTGAGCTTGCGTTGGTTTTTCCCTTGAAGAGGAAAGGGTGATGCGGCAAAGTAGAGATAAGTATTTCCCTCAGTTTGAGAACCAAGGTATCAATCCAATAGGAGATACGAGCAAGTCTCCAATCTATGCACATGCACAAACAATAAAACACTTGCACCCAACGCGATAAAGGGGTTGTCAATCCCTTCACGGTCACTTGCAAGGATGAGATCTAATAGAGATAGATATAAAAGATTACTAAAACGTAAAACAAAGTTAAAAAAAATGCAGCAAGGTATTTTGGGTTTTTTGGTTTATAGACCCGGGGGCCATAGGTTTCACTAGAGGCTTCTCTCTTGAAAGAAAACATATGGTGGGTGAAGAAATTACTGTCGAGCAACTGATAGAAAAGCGCAAAGTTATAACAATATCCAAGGCAATGATTATGAATATAGGCATCACGTCCGTGTCAAGTAGATCAAAACGATTCTGCATCTACTACTATTACTCCACACATCGATCGCTATCCAGCATGCATCTAGAGTATTAAGTTCATAAGAACGGAGTAACGCCTTAAGTAAGATGACATGATGTAAAGGGATAAACTCAAGCAATATGATGGAAACCCCATATTTTACCCTTGATGGCAAGAATACAATACGTGCCTTGCTACCCCCAAAACCAAGCACCTCTCCCATTGCAAGAAGAACCAATCTAGTTGGCGAAGAACCAATCTAGTTGGCCAAACCAAACCGATAATTCGAAGAGAAATAAAAAGATATTTAATCATGCATATAGGAATTCAGAAAAGACACAAATAATATTCATAGATAAAATGATCATAAATCTACAATTCATTGGATCTCGGCAAACACACCGTAAAAGAATATTACATCGGATAGAACTCCAAGAACATCGAGGAGAACATTGTATTGAAGATCAAAGAGACATAAGAAGCCATCTAGCTACTAGCTATGGACATGTAGGTCTGTGATAAACTACTCACGCTTCATCGCTAGGGCAATAAGGTTGATGTAGAAGCCCTCCATGATCGAATCCCCCTCCGGCAGGGTGCCGGAAAAGGCCCCAAGATGGGATCTCATGGGAACAGAGGATTGCGGCGGTGAAAAAGTATTTTGGTGGATGCTTCTGTTGGTTTGGGAATATTTGGGAATTTATACGCCAAGAATTAGGGTTGGAGGACTCCCGGGGGGGGCACAAGCCAGGGGCGCCCCCCAGGTCGCGCCCTGAGGGCTTCTGGGTCCCTGAAAGTGCAACTATCCCTATGTGGTTTTGGTAATTCCTAACAACATATAGCTCATTGAACTAATGCTCTTTCAAGATGATCATTTCAGAAAGTTCAATGCTTGGCATGGCATGGACTAGGAATGTGGACCCCTCAAAATGCTAAGGACACACATTGGCTCAAGCTCAAGACTCTACATTTTCATTTTAGTGATCCAAGATCACACTGAGTCCATAGGAAATGCCAATACTATTAAAAGGGGATGAGGTGTTGCTTAATGGCTTGCTTGCTCAAAATGCTTAGTGATATGCTCCAGAAGCCCTCAACCACTTTCTCATATCCACATTGTCCCAAACCAAAAGTCAAACTCGGCCTCACCGATTTGATCTATCCGGCGCCACCGAGTTCATTTGACATAGCCATTGCCAGAAACGCTAATCAGTTCGGTCTCACCAATAGGGATCTCGGTCTCACCGAGATGGGATTGCAAACTCTTTGTTTCCCTTCGTAAAGTTTCGGTCTAACCGAGATGAGCAATCGGTCCCACCGAGTTCCTGATTCAAACTCTCTGTTTCCCTTTCATAACGTTTCGGTCTCAGCGAAATGAGCGAATCGGTCCCATCGAGTTTGCCTGACCAACTCTCTGTTTGCCTATTACAGAAATCGGTCTCACCGAGTTTATGTGATCGGTCTCACCGAGATTACGTTATGCCCTAACCCTAATAAAATCAGTCCCACCGAGTTGACATGTCGGTCCCATCGAAAAGCCTAACATTCACATTTTGAACTAAGTCGGTCTGACTGAGTTTCATGATTCGGTCCCACCGAGTTTGGTAAATTGTGTGTAACGGTTAGATTTTGTGTGGAGGCTATATATACCCCTCCACCCACTCTTCATTCATGGAGAGAGCCATCAGAATGTGCCTACACTTCGAGCATACATTTTCTGAGAGAGAACCACGTACTCATGTGTTGAGACCAAGATATTCCATTCCAACCACAAGAATCTTGATCTCTAGCCTTCCCCAAGTTGCTTTCCACTCAAATCATCTTTCGACCAAATCCAAATCTGTGAGAGAGAGTTGAGTGTTGGGGAGACTATCATTTGAAGCACAAGAGCAAGGAGTTCATCATCAACACACCATCTATTACCTTTTGGAGAGTGGTGTCTCCTAGATTGGTTAGGTGTCACTTGGGAGCCTCCGACAAGATTGTGGAGTTGAACCAAGGAGTTTGTACGGGCAAGGAGGTCACCTACTTCGTGAAGATCTACCCTAGTGAGGCAAGTCCTTCGTGGGCGATGGCCATGGTGGGATAGACAAGGTTGCTTCTTCGTGGACCCTTCGTGGGTGGAGCCCTCCATGGACTCGCGCAACCGTTACCCTTCGTGGGTTGAAGTCTCCATGAACGTGGATGTACGATAGCACCACCTATCGGAACCAAGCAAAAAATCTCTGTGTCTACATTGCATTTGCTCCCTCCTAACTCCTTCCTTTACCTTCATGTGCAATGTTTTTACATTCTGCTGCTATACTCTTAGACTTGCATGTGTAGGTTGATTGCTTGACTTGTGCTAAGTTGCTAAAATTGGCCAAAACTTAAAATTGGGAAAATGATAGATTTTTATTTGGTCAAGTAGTCTAATCACCCCCCTCTAGACATACTTTCGATCCTACAAGTGGTATCAGAGCTTTGGTCTCCATTTGCCTTGATTTCCATTGCTTTTGGTGATCATATCCTTGGTTTCACAACCTAGGAGAGTATGGCGTCTAGCGAGGGAAATTACCACCGTAGAGGTCCTTACTTTGATGGTACTAATTTTGCTAGTCGGAAGCATAAGATGAAAATGCATATTCCTCGACATAACCCCGCCGTTTGGGCTATTGTGTGTATTGGCTTGCAAGGTGAATTCTTTGATGGGATTGAACCAAACCGTGAAGCTACCGCGGAAGAGTTGAAGATGCTGCAATACAATGCTCAAGCTTGCGATATCCTCTTCAACGGATTGTGCCCCGAAGAATTCAACAAAATCAGCCGTCTTGAGAATGCAAAGGAAATTTGGGATACTTTGATTGATATGCATGAGGGTACCGACTCCATCAAGGAATCCAAATTGGATGTGCTACAAAGTCAACTTGACAAGTTCAAAATGAAGGATGGTGAAGGTGTCGCTGAAATGTACTCTAGGCTTGCTCTCGTCACAAATGAGATTGCCGGCTTAGGAAGTGAAGAGATGGCCGATAGATTCATCATCAAGAAGATCCTAAGAGCCTTGGATGGAAAATATGATACCGTGTGCACATTGATCGAAATGATGCCCAATTACAAAGATCTCAAGCCAACGAAAGTCATTGGAAGAATTGTTGCTCATGAGATGTCACTCAAGGATAAGGAAGAGCTTCACAACAAGACAAGTGGTGCTAACAAAGCCTCATGTGACGCTCCTACATCATCAAGTGAGAAACAAACCTTCAATGAGGAATTGAGCCTAATGGTAAAGAACTTCAACAAGTTCTACAAGAGTAGAAGCAAGGAAAGAAGTTCCAAGTCAAGTTCCTACAATGACAAAAGATCTTCAACTCGTGAGCATAATTGCTACAATTGTGGAAGACCCGGACACTACTCCAATGAGTGTACGGCTCCCTGCAAAAGAAGAGAATACTCACACAAAAGGAGAAGTAGAAGAGAAGAACTCCAAGAGAGAGAAGGAGTAGAGATGATCGTTATGAATGATGAACCTCTCGAAGAAGCAAGGATTCAGAAAGGGAGGACAAGTCATCAAGGAGCTACACAAAACGAAGACATCAAGCTCACGTTGATGAATGGGTATCCGGCTCTGACTCCGACCATCACTCCGAGAGAAGTTATCACTCCGACTCTGAATATACTCAAGATGAAGGTGTTGCCAGTCTAGCACTTGTGTCAACCAACTCCTACGACATATTTGACTCACCAAATGAATGAATTGGAAGATGCTTCATGGCTAGAAGCCCAAAGGTATCACACCCCGAGTATGTTGATTTCAATAGTGATGAAGATGATTTGCTAGGTGATGATGATTTACTTGTTGCTCTAGTGATGAAAACTTTGATGAAATTGCTATTAATCATACTAATCAAGATAAAACGAATGATGATGATAAGAAGGAGATTGAGTGTCTAACTAAATAACTAAACACTCTTAAGTTAGCTCATGAAATTACCTTGCAAGATCATCGAGAACTTATAAAGACTCATGAGAAGCTACGCTTTGAAGAGATCAACCTTGAGCAAGAGCATGGGTTCTTAAAAGCGATCAATGATGATCTTCGCAAGAAAAGTTCTTCTTACATTGCCAAGTGTTTACTCTTGTCTACTTACATGCCACAAGTAAAATCTAGCAACAAGAGTAAGAAAGATTCTTCTTCTAGTAGTAACAATGATCATGTTAAATCCAATATTGTTGCTTCTAGTAGTTCTCTTGATTCCACTAATGATTCTCTTAGCCAAGTTACACTTGAGCAAGAAAATAGCTTATTGAAGGGAATTATAGAGAAAGGTGTTTACAAAAGCCTTGCCGGAAGTAAGTAATTTGAGGAAATTGTACGCAAGCAAGGAAGACACCTGAAGAATCAAGGTGTTGGCTTTGAACGAAAGTTCAATGCCAATGGAGTTGAGTGGGAAGAAGATCAATAACCCAAGACGAAGTTTGTTCCTCAACAAGAGAAGTATGATCCTACTTCTTTCAAGGGGACACAAGCCCAAGATGATCTTCCACCACAAGACCACAAGCAAAAAGGCAAGTACAAGCTTCAAGAAGAGATTGATGCAGTTGAAGAAGCTCCCAAGTCCTTGGTCAAGTGGGTTCCCAAGACTACATCAAGTTCTACTTCATCAAGTACGACTACAACTCCAAGGATTCCCATCAAGTTGATGTGGATCCCGAAGAAGAAGAACTAGAGAGTTCTTGAGGGTGATTCCGCCAACATACTCCATTCATATCATTTTGGCGAGGACAAGTGCAAACAACTTCCACATCTTGCACTAGTTCAAGGAGTAACAAACCCTCTCGTTTGTAAGACAAGGGACAAGATAACCTAATGCTTTGATGGACATCATCATGTATGAACCTCATTCTATGTCCATGGATATCTTTGTTTGTTCCTTATGGGACTAACCCATGTAGGTATTGAAAGTGCAACTCACTCCAATGGATTGCTCCGAATGATCTACATCAACCTTGAGCATCCAAATCTTCAACATCTACATGAAGTCATCATCGACAAAACCCAAGGTTAGTTCATCCCTCTTAGGGGGGATATCACATCTAGGGGGAGCTTTACTCAAAATATTGAGCTAAAGCAACTCTAACAGTGTGAACACAACAATGCTTTATGTAAAAGTGGTAACCCCACTTGTGCTTAAACGATGAGTATGACCTATGATCAAATGTTCTCATTTGCCTCCTAAGTAAATATACTCATATATAGATGACCTAGTCATCGCCAATTGCTTCATAGATGCTAGAGTGTTTGTGCATGCTTTGTCACATATTTCATTTGCCATTTTATTGTGTGAGCATGTTGGTTGCATATTTTACTCATTCGAGGATATCCATTTGTTGCTTTGATTGTTTGGCTCTTTTTATTTTGCCTAATGGATGGACAAGAATGCCTAAGAACCTCCTCTAGCTATCATGCTTTTCTCGTCTAAAACTCTATTCATGTTACATCACAAAGTTTGATCAAGTCAGATTCGAACACTCTGTGTGAGGAGCACTCGGAGTCCCCGATTTTTCATAGAATTAAACTTCCAAAAACTCTCTATGCATTTCGGTCTGACCAATTCATCCTTTTCGGTCTGACCGAGGTCACTGAGTTGATCTAGGTTTTCAATCTCGGTGCAACCGATTAGAACTTTCGGTCACACCGAGTTGCAGTAACTGCTTGCGATTCTGCATCTCGGTGCCACCGAGTTGTTCCACTCGGTCACACTGACAGGGTCAGGATATATATACCATCGGGTCAAATTTTGGAAATTTCTCCAAAACCCTTCAGCCCGTGTGTGTCGTGCTCTGCCATCTCGGGTCTCCGGATCGTCCTCTCGTTGCCAGTGACCTCCCGCCGCTGGTCTCTGTCGCCGTCAACAGAATTAAACCCCGTCGTTGCCGCCGTAGCGAGCTCATCACCGAACTAGGGTATGAGTAACTTTGTGTTGTTCCTTACTCCGATTCTTAGCACAAAGCAAATGCCATGTTCTTTACCACGTATGAGATCATCCTGTCCAGCAAGAACATCCCTTAGATTAGATTTGATTCGAAAATTTAGGGTTAGGTTTCCGCCGAACTCATCTCAGACTGACCGAGTTGTGGAAATCGGTCTCACCGATTTGGCCTAGACCATTGCACTTGC
The DNA here is from genome assembly GCF_018294505.1 of Triticum aestivum. Lineage (NCBI taxonomy): Eukaryota > Viridiplantae > Streptophyta > Magnoliopsida > Poales > Poaceae > Triticum > Triticum aestivum. Next base: position 395,791,134 of record NC_057814.1, on the reverse strand, counting down.
ACTTTTCGGTCTGACCGAAAGTTGCAAATCGGTGTGACCGAGTTCAACTCTCTGTGAAACCCTAGCAATCTCGAAGTCACCGAACTGTGTCTCGGTCTGACCGATTTCACTAGTTTAGACTCCAAAAGTTGCTTCGGTGTCACCGAGTTTAAGAAATCGGTAGCTCCGAAATGCTTTCTGTGGAAAACTAAAACTAAGTGTTTGACTCATTTTTTTTGCAAAAACTCTGCACTTTGTGATGCTCATCCACTCTATCTCATCTATAACCATTCACAGGGTCAGCAGTCAGTTTGCTTTGTCAGAATATCAGATCAGAGTGATAGCCAAAACAAGTCAGAAGAGCAGGTGAACCTGAGTGAGGGCACTAGTCCCTCTAGCAGCTATGATGAGGGCAGCAAGAGTACAGCAAGCAACTTGCCCAAAGCAGCCACAAGGTCAAGGAGGAAGAGAAACTGTGACTCAGAGGATAAGGACTATGTTGCTGCTGAGGAGGAGGCCAACTCCAAGAAGGTGTTGAAGAAGGAATATGTTGCTGTTGCAACAAAGCCAGGTCCGCACAAGAAGGCTCCAGCAAAGAGAGTTCCTATGTCTAAGGCCAGATCCTCAACTCAGGAAACTATGGAGTTCACACTTGAACCAAAGGAGGCTGGGGAAGGCAAGAAGAGGAAAGAGAGGGTCAAGAAGACTATTGCCAAAGTCATTGGGAGATCCTCTATGATAAGAGATCCAGCTGAAGATGAAGAGGAGGAAGTGAAAGGATCGAGATGGACCTAGAGGGGGGTGAATAGGTACACTAAAAAAATTTAATTGTTACTTAGAAATTTTAGGCAATAATGCGGAATATGTCACTGAGCCTAACAATTGCAAGTAATACTAGGAGCTAAGCAAGATAAACAAGTAACACAACTAGGTGAGTAAGCAAGCACAATATGATATAAGTAAGTGCTAAGAGACAAGTAACCACAAGTAGAGAGTTAGGGTTAGGGATAACCGCAACTCCGGAAGACGAGGATGTATGCCAATGTTCACTTCCTTGGAGGGAAGCTATGTCACTGTTAGAGAGGTGGATGTTACCACGAAGGCACACCAACGCCACGAAGGCTCACCCTATTCTCCCTTTGAGACAACACCACAAAGGCGTTTATCAACCACTAGTGGTAGACCTTGGGGTGGTCTCCAAACCCTCACAAACTTTTCTGGGGGTAATCACAATGGCCGATTCCTCTCCGAAAGACTCCTACCTCCTAGGAGTCTCCAACCTCCAAGAGTAATAAGAACGTTGGGAAATTCTCAAGAACTTGCTCAAATCACGAATTCCTTTGGTGAGAAGAAGGGGAAGGAGTGGATCTATCACTTGATTGGAGAACTTCTCTCAAATGTGCACAAATCCTTTGGTGGTCTAGGATTTGGTGTAGGGAATCAAGAGAGGGAGTGAGATGTGTTCTTAGAAAGCTCAAAGTGAATGGTCAACCTTATCCCGTGGGAGGGAGGAGGCTATATATAGTGATGTAAAACTGACCGTTGAGCCACATAGTGTACTGGAGCTGTCGGACGTCCGTAGACATTCGGACGTTCGGTGATAGCTGAACCTACTAGCTTAGAATCATACCAGTTTTTGTGCACAAGGTAGAGGAAGAATTAGAGATGAAACAGAGATGTTGAGAGAGGATATTTTGTGGGTTTTGAGCAAGTTCTTTCACAAAATCCAACGATCCCCTCTTAATAGTGCGGGATCCCTATACTCAAGAACAAACCGAAAAAGAACGGAAGCTTTTGTCTTTGTCTTGTATCTCTGCTCTTGAGTGATATATATATATATATATATATATATATATATATATGTCCATATTCATGATCCACACATGCACACATGGCCCTTGAGACATAATCCTGAAATATACTTGATAAACAGGATTAGTCCCAATATGCATGTTATCATCAACATCAAAATACGATTAAGGGCATGATTGCACTTTCAGGAAGAAGATGTTGCACTAGCATCAAAGACTCAAAAGCTGATGGAGGATGCTATCAAGTCTGGAGCTGCACCTTCTAAGCCCAAGATAGCTCCCAAAGCTTCTGCTCCAGCTCCAAAGACTGCACCCAAGAGGAGCACAAGGAATATTCTAGCTGCTGAAAAGAACAAGGCCCCAGTGCTTGAGATTGATGAAGAAGATGCTAAAGCCCAAGTGCTTAGGAACTCAAGCCCAAGATCCCTGACCATGATGATAGTCATCCAGTGGCAGAAGACATGAACATCAGGAAGGATGTAGGTCTCAGACTTTGGAGACAAACTGATCCATATGCTGTGAGGAGAAGGACTGTTGTGGATTATAGGTTCCACACCAAGGAGCAGCAGGATTTCTATGAGACTATCTTGCTTGATAAGAAGCCCATTGTTTGTGATATGAAGTGGGCAGATTGGAAATACAATGATGAGAATTAAGATCATTTTCCAGGTGTACATGAGAGCTTTAGGCTGTGTGGAGTGGACAAGTTTGTGGGTCAGAAGTTGACCAAGTGGAATGATGAGCTCATTATGCAATTCTATTCTACATCTCATTTCTATCGAGATGGCAGAATTGTCTGGATGTCTGAGGGTACAAGGTACCAATCAACAGTTGTTGAGTGGGAAAAATTGATCAATGCCCCTGAAGAGCATGAGGATGACTTGGATGTCTATGCCAAGAAGAAGAAAGACCACAACTCAATGGCCAACATGTATAAGGAGATTCCTGACAAAGCCGTGGAAACTCATAAGCTGGGCTCTGTTCATTATCTGTTATCTGGTTTGGCCACAATTAACACCATCTTGAGGCGTACCTTGTTTCCCAAATCTGGAGATGACAAGATAATCAGATGCCATTCCATCAACTTGCTGCAATTGTTTGATGTGCCCCAAAAATTCAAAGTCATGAGCCTGATTGTGGAAACAATCAAGAGGACAGTTGCAGATCAGAAAAGATCTTGTGGGTATGCTCCACACATCCAGGTGCTCATCAACTCAAAGATGGGCACATTCACTTATTTTTTGGACAAGGAGCATCTACCCTTGAGACCAGATATTGAGGACAACACAGTTGTCATGAATGAAGAAGATCCTACATCTGCACAGGCACAAGAAAAAAGAGAGAAAGCTAAGGCTGAGAAAGTGCAAAGATGCCAAGTGCTGAGGAGGCATCTCAAGTGTTTCTCAAATCTAAGCAAGATCAACTTGGATATCTGATTCAAGCCACCTTGAGGATTGAGAAGGGATTGGCCACCCTGACTCAGAACCAAGAGAGCCTGGAAAGGATCTTTGAGACTAAGTTCTATGATCTTGATCTAAAAGTGACAGAGATGCAGACAGCATTTGAGCAGCTCCAGGAAGAAGCTGGGGAGAGGAAAGGGCAGGCTACCACAGATGCCTTTCAAAGAGTGCCAAGAGTTTAGAGATCTGCTGCAGTGCCCATGGCTGACACAAGATCAACTACATCAGCACCTGCAGCCATAACATCAGTGCCACCTCCAGTTGCCACTCCACCAGCTCCATCAACTTCCACAGATGCATTCATCCTTGGAGTCCTCTCAACACCACCTCCCGAAGATCAAGCCTAGAGAGACGCATAGCACTATGCATTTTCAAACTTTTTTGGTAACTTGTTGCCAAAGGGGGATAAATGTATAGATCATAGGCTTCGAGAGAGAGTGTTTTTTGCTTCTTTTGTCTATTTTGCTATTTGGTTCATACTTTTGTGTGCTTGCTTGATACTCTTATGTTATGTGTGTGAGATGCTCATTTGATCATGTGTTTGATCATATCATACGTTAATATTTATGCTTGAATGATGTTATCTCTTATCTATTCTATATGATCATTCACTTTGCCTTGGTGATGAGTGCATGTTTTTACTTTCTATCATTTTGAGCGCTCCACCAAGATGTATGTGACATGGAAGAGTAACCCATGATCCTAATCGATTGTGCATTTGCATTCACAAGTAAATTTTTAATAATGCACAAATTTAGGGGTAGCTCTTACTTATCACATACTTCTCAAAGCAACGACGCATTTCAATCTTATTATCATATGTCGAAGCTTTGATCTATATGTTGTCATCAATTACCAAAAAGGGGGAGATTGAAAGTGCAACTATCCCTCGGTGGTTTTGGTAATTTCTAACAACATATAGCTCATTGAACTAATGCTCTTTCAAGATGATCATTTCAGAAAGTTCAATGATTGGCATGGCATGGACTAGGAATGTGGACCCCTCAAAATGCTAAGGGCACACATTGGCTCAAGCTCAAGACTCTACATTTTCATTTTAGTGATCCAAGATCACATTGAGTCCATAGGAAAAGCCAATACTAAGGGATGAGGTGTTGCTTAATGGCTTGTGTGCTCAAAATGCTTAGTGATATGCTCCAAAAGCCCTCAACCACTTTCTCATATCCACATATGCCCTGAACCAAAAGTCAAACTCGGCCCCACCGATTTGATCTATCAGGCGCCACCGAGTTCATTTGACATAGCCACTGCCAGAAACCCTAACCAGTTCGGTCTCACCGATAGGGATCTCAGTCTCACCAAGATGGGATTGCAAACTCTTTGTTTCCATTCATAACATTTTGGTCTAACCGAGATGAGCGATCGGTCCCACCGAGTTCGCAATGCAAACTCTCCGTTTCCCTTTCGTAATGTTTCGGTCTCACCGAAATGAGTGAATCGGTCCCACCGAGTTTGCCTGACCAACTCTCTGTTTGCCTATTACAGAAATCGGTCTCACCGAGTTTAGGTGATCGGTCTCACCGAGATTACGTTATGCCCTAACCCTAATAAAATCAGTCCCACCGAGTTGACATGTCGGTCCCATAGAAAAGCCTAACGTTCACATTTTGAACTAAATCGGTATGACTGAGTTTCATGATTCGGCCCCATCGAGTTTGGTAAATTGTGTGTAACGGTTAGATTTTGTGTGGAGGCTATATATACCCCTCCACCCACTCTTCTTTCGTGGAGAGAGCCATCAGAATGTGCCTACACTTCGAGCATACATTTTCTGAGAGAGAACCACGTACTCATGTGTTGAGACCAAGATATTCCATTCCAACCACAAGAATCTTGATCTCTAGTCTTCCCCAAGTTGCTTTCCACTCAAATCATCTTTCCACCAAATCCAAATCTATGAGAGAGAGTTGAGTGTTGGGGAGACTATCATTTGAAGAACAAGAGCAAGGAGTTCATCATCAACACACCATCTATTACCTTTTGGAGAGTGGTGTCTCCTAGATTGGTTAGGTGTCACTTGGGAGCCTCCGACAAGATTGTGGAGTTGAACCAAGGAGTTGGTACGGGCAAGGAGATCGCCTACTTCGTGAAGATCTACCCTAGTGAGGCAAGTCCTTCGTGGGCAATGGCCATGGTGGGATAGACAAGGTTGCTTCTTCGTGGACCCTTCGTGGGTGGAGCCCTCCGTGGACTCATGCAACCGTTACCCTTCGTGGGTTGAAGTCTCCATCAACGTGGATGTACGATAGCACCACCTATCGGAACCACGCCAAAAATCTCCGTGTCTACATTGCGTTTGCTCCCTCCAAACTCCTCCCTTTACCTTCATGTGCAATGTTTTTACATTCCGCTGCTATACTCTTAGACTTGCATGTGTAGGTTGATTGCTTGACTTGTGCTAGTTGCTAAAATCTGCCAAAACTTAAAATTGGGAAAATGATAGATTTTTATTTTGTCAATTAATCTAATCACCCCCCCCCCTCTAGACATACTTTCGATCCTACAGTCCCTGAGGACTCTTCTGACCCCCTCTCCAAGAAAGATCATCGCAAAAGTTTTATTCCGTTTGAACTCCGTTTGATATTCCTTGTCTGTAAAACTCAAAAACAAGAAAAAACAGAAACTGGCATTGGGCTCTAGGTTAATAAGTTAGTCCCAAAAATAATATAAAATAGAATATTAATGCATATAAAACATCCAAAACAGATACTATAATAGCATGGAACAATAAAAAATTATAGATACGTTGGAGACGTATCAGTCTGCCATAATATCCAGGAAATGCTGGGAGCTGTGCAGCCTTTCAGAGACTACTGATTGCCGGTGTACAAAAGTAGGGGCCCTTTTTGCACCCCTTTACTTGTGCGCGGGCAGTCGCACCCGCGCACCCGCAGCCGCGATTGGCGGGATAGAAGAGGAAGCCAAGGCACAAGACCTCCAGAGCCATGCTCAAGACCAGAAGCATGAGGAGCAGAGGGGCAAGGTGAAACTCCCCCGGCAAGGCCCTTCCCGGGGCGGCCTTCACAGCCCCGGCAAGAGCCTTGCCAGGGCAACTTACCCAACACCAATGGGGCTGCCACCCTTGAGTCTGAGAGTTCTGACGTCATCAACCACATTGGAACCAAGGCTCGGGAGGCGCCTCCATGGTGGCATGCAGATCTTTGTGAAGACAGAAGGCATGTGAGGCCTAGGTAGAGACCAAAGGACAAGACGAAAGCAGGGCCCCTTGCCGAGGATGCCCACGAGGCCCCGGCAAGGCTCCTGCGAAAGATACTCACGAGGCCCCGGCAAGACTCTTGCCGAGGGCACCCACAAGGCCCCGGCAAGACCCTTGCCGGGAATAACAGCAAGGCCGCGGAAAGGCCTTGCCGCCCCGTCGCCGCCCCAGCTCAGTGGCCGACCCACCAACTGAGCAGGTACCCACGTGGCAGTACGTGGCTCCTAAGCCAACTAGTCAAGCGCCTACGTGGTGGCATGCAGATCTTCGTGAAGACTCTGCCACCACACCAGCTCAGCAGCCTGCCAGCCAACATGGCGATGCATGCCTCGTTGGCCTGGACGCGAGGCGAAGCAGCGACGGATGGGGCGGGCCTCGCTGTCGTCCCCGATAAAGTAAGAGGACACCTAAGTAGCGCATTTAATGCGTTTTGTCCTGTGATGTCAGGCGATAAACTTGACCACTGTACAACTTTCCACCTCCTGTGTGCCACTATGGCAACCACTTTGACTATAAAAGGAGGCCCGCGGCATACTGAGAGAGGATTCAGACTTTTTGGACCCTGCATGCTTTGTAGCTAGTCCAAGAACACCAGATAAACACAAGCCAGCAGGAGTAGGGTATTACGCATCACTTGCGGCCCGCACCTGGATAAATCTCCCGTGTTGATCTCTTAAACCCGCTCTTTCCACAGCCCCGCGCCCGTCGACCGTAGAAGGGATTCCCCATGATCCCATAGGTGTCGTTTCCACCGACGTCTTTGGCGCGCCAGGTAGGGGGGCTGCGAGCTGTGAAAATCCGGTTTGAAGGTTAACGCACCGACTTCATCGTCACCATGGCCCCCAAGAGAAAGGGGATCACAGTGATCGTCTCATGCGGAGCCGGCCCGTCCGCGCCAGTGCGAGCAGGCGGCCGGGTGGCCACGGATGGGGCCGGAGATGTGGCCTGCGAGCATCCACGACATTCTGGCGATCGGAGCCAGGCGAGCGGTGTCGTCCGAGTCCGAGACGACGAGCCACACGCTGCTGGGTCCGGGGGCGGGGTTGTGCTACCCACGGGCGGCGCGGCAGCCTCTATGGCACCCAGCTGGCACCCGCACCGCGCCCTTCCCAGGTCGCGCGCGATGAGCAACACAGCGGTGTTGGAGCCCCAGGGCACCACCGCGGAAAGAGCCGTCTGCGCCATTCGCAGGACGCACCAGGCCGGCGTGCGCGCTCGGACGCCGGTGGATTCGGCGTGCGACCGCGAGGCCATGACAGAGCCCCTTCTAACCCAGTTGGAAGTCGGAGTGCGTCACAGTCTACGCAGCTCTCGCTGCCGCCTATGCCAGCAGAAGCGCTGGCGCGCGTGCAACTGCTCCTCGACTTCCCCTTTGTTGTGGAGAAGCTCGACGAGTGGAGGGCCACCATCTGAAGCCTTGTCAGCTTCGCCAACAAAGACGAGCCGATCCCAGTGGGACCCTCACACCGGCGTTCCGTCAAGCCGGTGCATGCCGGCGGTGGGGGGACCAGAGATGTTGTGACCACGGTGCACTCTCCCTCCCCCTCCTGCGGCCACGACAGCAGCCACCGGCCTGTCGGGCCGATGTCCGTGACAACGTTTCCACAGCGTCGTCTGACCTGCGAACCTACTGCGACCAACGTCAAGTCCTTCCGGAACGGGCCCAAGAAGACGCTCGAACTACCATTGAACAACGACGGGAGATGCGCCATCAGTCAGATCGGCGTGCGGGGCCTATTGTGGACCACCCGGCACCGGGGGGCCCCGGCGACCTGCCTTACAAGGTGGGTTGTCCAGCCTTTACCCGAGAGCTGTGGCAGTTCCAGTGGCCCTCCCATCGCACGTTCAAGCCCGATGTTGGCGAGAAGTACAACGGCAAGACCCACCCGTCGGAGTTCCTCAGCATCTACACCATCGCGATGCAAGCTGCTAGAGCTCGCGATGACAAGGTGCTTGCCAATTACTTCCCGTTGGCACTCAAACCCAATGTCATGTCATGGTTGATGCACTTCCAGTGGATTCCATTTCTTCTTGGTCGGATTTGTGTCATGAGTTTATTGGCGCCTTCACTAGAGGCCACCACGCTCATGGCCAGGCAAGCGATTTGCATATCATCCCCCAGAAAGAAGGTGAAAACCTACGCAAGTACATACAGAGGTTCAACCGGGTGCAGTACAACATCCCAGATGTTCATCCCGCCGCTGTCATCAGCGCATTCCATCAGAATGTGCGCAACCGCAAGATGCGTGAAGAATTGGCGATGAACAAGGTCAAGGATGTGGCCAAACTTTATGTTCTGGCCGATAGATGTGCTCGAGCTGAAGAGGGGAGGATGTACCCCGGCGAACACGCCGATGTAGAAACCGACTCCACAGATGAAGACATTGCCGCCCCGACGAAGAAGGGCCTGCGCCGCAACAAGAAGCGTAAGGGCAAGACTATGCTCGCCGTTGAGGGATCCGGCGAGCCCGGCGCCGCCAAAAAGGCCAAGGCTGACGACCCCGGCAAGGAGGTTGCCGGGTGTGCCGCCTGCCGGGCCTTGGCGGCCGCCGGCAAGCCAGGAGGCTCCGACAAGCAGTACTGCAAGATCCACCGCACCAAGGTCCATGACCTCCAGAACTGCCGACAGGTTGAGCTGCTTGTAGAAAAGCAGAAGGCTGAATATGAAAGGCGGGACAAGGAGAAGGGTCAGGATGGTGCTGAGGGGTCCGACAGGAAGCATGGTAGCCAAGGGGGTCGCCGCGGCAAAGATAACCAACAAGAGAGGCCCGCACGGGGCTGCGACAAGAAAGAGGAAGATGATGATCACGACAAGGACGACGAGTCCGGCAAGCACGAGTTCCAGAAGGCTACAGAGGCCATGTGCGTCGACGGTGGTGCCTCGTTGCACACCTCACATCGCCAGCTGAAGCAGTGGGCGCGTGAGGTCACTGCGGCAGAGTCGTCGTTCGATGCCGAGAAGCCACTGAAGTGGTCTGATACGTCCATTTTGCATCATGCTTTTATATCAAATATTTATTGCATTATGGGCTGTTATTACACATTATGTCACAATACTTATGCCTATTCTCTCTTATTTTACAAGGTTTACATGAAGAGGGAGAATGCCGGCAGCTGGAAATTCTGGGCTGGAAAAGGAGCAAATATTAGAAACCTATTCTGCACAACTCCAAAAGTCCTGAAACTCCACGGAAGTTATTTTTGGAAATAATAAAAAATACTGAGCGAAGAAAATACCAGAGGGGGCCCACACCCTGGCCACGAGGGTGGGGGGCGCACCCCCTACCTCGTGGGCCCCCTGTTGGCCCTTCGGTGCCCATCTTCTGCTATATGAAGTCTTTCGTCCGAGAAAAAATCATAAGCAAGCTTTCGGGACGAGACTCCGCCGCCACGAGGCGGAACCTTGGCGGAACCAATCTAGGGCTCTGGCGGAGCTGTTCTGCCGGGGACACTTCCCTCCGGGGGGAATCATCGCCATTTTCATCACCAATGCTCCTCTCATCGGAAGGGGGCCAATCTCCATCAACATGTTCACCAGCACCATCTCCTCTAAAACCCTAGTTCATCTCTTGTATCCAATCCTTGCCTCTAAGTCTGAGATTGGTACATGTAGGTTGCTAGTAGTGTTGATTACTCCTTGTAGTTGATGCTAGTTGGTTTATTTGGTGGAAGATCATATGTTCAGATCCATTATGCATATTAATACCCCTCTGATTATGAACATGAATATGCTTTGTGAGTAGTTACGTTTGTTCCTGAGGACATGGGAGAAGTCTTGCTATTAGTAGTCATGTGAATTTGGTATTCGTTCAATATTTTGATGAGATGTATGTTGTTTCTCCTCTAGTGGTGTCATGTGAATGTCGACTACATGACACTTCACCATTGTTTGGGCCTAGAGGAAGGCATTGGGAAGTAATAAGTAGATGATGGGTTGCTAGAGTGACAGAAGCTTAAACCCTAGTTTATGCGTTGCTTCATAAGGGGCTGATTTGGATCCATATGTTTCATGCTATGGTTAGGTTTACCTTAATACTTCTTTTGTAGTTGCGGATGCTTGCAATAGGAGTTAATCATAAGTTGGATGCTTGTCCAAGTAAGGACAACACCCAAGCACCGGTCCACCCACATATCAAATTATCAAAGTACCGAACGCGAATTATATGAACGTGATGAAAACTAGCTTGACAATAATTCCCATGTGTCCTCGGGAGCGCTTTTCTCTATATAAGAGTTTGTCCAGGCTTGTCCTTTGCTATAAAAAGGATTGGGCCACCTTGCTGCTCTTTATTTACTTTTGTTACTTGTTCCCGTTCCAAATTACCTTATCACAAAACTATCTGTTACCTATAATTTCAGTGCTTGCAGAGAATACCTTGCTGAAAACCGCTTATCATTTCCTTCTGCTCCTCGTTGGGTTCGACACTCTTACTTATCGAAAGGACTACGATAGATCCCCTATACTTGTGGGTCATCAAGACTCTTTTCTGGCGCCGTTGCTGGGAAGTGAAGCGCCTTTGGTAGGTGGAATTTGGTAAGGAAAATTGTATATAGTGTGCTGAAATTTACTGTCACTTGTTACTATGGAAAGTAATCCTTTGAGGGGCTTGTTCGGGGTATCTTCACCCGACTGGTAGAGAAAATAGTTCCTCCTCAACCTACTGAACCTACTGAAAATGTCTACTTTGATAGAGAAACTGCTAGCTAATCCTTTTGCAGGAGATGGAACATTGCATCCCGATTTACACCTAATCTATGTGGATGAAGTTTGTGGATTATTTAAGCTTGCAGCTATGCCCAATGATGTTATCAAGAAGAATGTCTTCCATTTATCTTTGAAGGGAGATGCATTGACATGGTATAGGCTATGTGATGATATGGGATCATGGAACTACAAACGATTGAAATTGGAATTTCATCAGAAGTTTTATCCTATGCATCTTGTTCATCGTGATCGTAATTATATATATAATTTTTGGCCTCGCGAAGGAGAAAGCATCGCTCAAGCTTGGGGGAGGCTTAAGTCAATGTTATATTCATGCCCTAATCATGAGCTCTCGAGAGAAATGATTATTCAAAAAATATATGCTCGGCTTTCTGACAACAATCGCACCATGCTCGATACTTCTTGTACTAGCTCTTTTATGATGAAGACTACTGAATTCAAATGGGATTTATTGGAAAGAATTAAACGCAACTCTGAAGATTGGGATCTCGATGAAGGTAAGGAGTCAGGTATAACACCTAAGTTTGATTGTGTTAAATCTTTTATGGATACCGATGTTTTCCGTAAATTTAGCACTAAATATGGACTTGACTCTGAGATAGTAGCTTCTTTTTGTGAATCTTTCGCTGCTCACGTTGATCTCCTAAGGAGAAGTGGTTTAAATATCATCCTCCCATAGAAGTAAAAGTAGTTGAACCTATTAAAGTTGAAGAAAAGACTATCACTTACAATGATCATGTTGTTCCTACTGCTTATGTTGAGAAACCACCTTTCCCTGTTAGGATAAAGGATCATGCAAAAGCTTCAACTGTGGTTCATAAAAGTTATATTAGAACTTATGCACCCCCTGAGCAAGTTAAAGTTGAACCTAATATTGCTATTGTTAAGGATCTCTTGGCTGATATATTGATGGGCATGTTATTTATTTCTGTGAGGAAACTGCTAGAATTGCTAAACCTGGTGCTAAGGATAAACATAGGCCGGTGATAGGCATGCCTGTTATTTCTGTTAAAATAGGATATCATTGTTATCATGGCTTGTGTGATATTGGTGCTAGTGCTAGTGCAATACCTATTGACTTATATAAAGAAACTATGCATGATATTGCACCCGCTGAGTTAGAAGAAATTGATGTCACCATTAAGCTTGCCAATAGAGATACCATTTCATCGATTGGGATTGTTAGAGATGTTGAAGTCTTGTGTGGGAAAGTTAAATATCCTGCTGATTTTCTTGTTCTTGGTTCCCCACAAGATAGTTTTTGTCCCATTATATTTGGTAGACCCTTCTTGAACACTGTTAATGCTAAGATAGACTGCGAGAAGGATGTTGTTACTATTGGCTTGGATGATATGTCTCATGAGTTTAATTTTTCTAAATTTCGTAGACAACCTCGTGATGAGGAATTGCCTAGTAAAGATGAAATTATTGGTCTTGCTTCTATTGCCGTACCTCCTAGTGATCCTTTAGAACAATATTTGCTAGACCATGAAAATGATATGTTTATGAATGAAAGAAGGGAAATAGATGAACTGTTCTTTAAACAGGGACCTATTCTGAAACACAACTTGCCTGTTGAAATCCTAGGGGATCCTCCTCCACCCAAGGGTGATCCCGTGTTTGAGCTTAAACCATTGCCTGATACTCTTAAATATGCTTATCTCGATGAAAAGAAGATATATCCTGTTATTATTAGTGCTAACTTTTCAGAGAAGGAAGAAGAAAAATTAGTGAAAAGTCTGAAGAAGCACCGCACTGCTATTGGATATACTCTTGATGATCTTAAGGGCATTAGTCCCACTCTATGTCAACACAAAATAAATTTGGAGAAAGATGCCAAACCAGTTATTGATCATCAACGACAGCTGAATCCTAAGATGAAAGAAGTGGTAAGAAAGGAAATACTAAAGCTCCTTGAGGCAGGTATAATTTATCCCGTGGCCGATAGTCAGTGGGTAAGTCATGTCCATTGTGTCCCTAAGAAGGGAGGTATTATTGTCGTTCCTAATGATAAAGATGAATTGATTCCGCAAAGAATTATTACAGGTTATATGATGGTAATTCATTTCCGCAAATTAAATAAGGCTACTAAAAAGATCATTACCCCTTACCTTTTATTGATCAAATGCTAGAAAGATTATCCAAACATACACATTTTTGCTTTCTAGATGGTTATTCTGGTTTCTCTCAAATACCTGGGTCAGCTGATGATCAAGCAAAGACCACTTTTACTTTCCCTTTGGGTACTTTTGCTTATAGACGTATGCCTTTTGGTTTATGTAATGCACCTGCTACCTTTCAAAGATGCATGATGGCTATATTCTCTGATTTTTGTGAAAAGATTTCTGAGGTTTTCATGGATGATTTCTCCGTTTATGGATCCTCTTTTGATGATTGCTTGAGCAACCTTGATCGAGTTTTGCAGAGATGTGAAGAAACTAACCTTGTCTTGAACTGGGAGAAATGCCACTTTATGGTTAATGAGGGAATTGTCTTGGGCCATAAAATTTCAAAAAGAGGTATTGAAGTTGATAAAGCTAAAGTTGATGCTATTGAAAAGATGCCATGTCCCAAGGACATCAAAGGTATAAGAAGTTTCCTTGGTCATGCCGGTTTTTATAGGAGGTTCATTAAGGACTTCTCAAAAATTTCTCAGCCTCCGACTAATCTATTACAAAAAGATATACCATTTGTCTTTGATGATGATTGTGTAGAAGTATTTGAAATACTTAAGAAAGCATTGATTTCTGCACCTATTGTTCAGCCACCTGATTGGAATTTACATTTTGAAATTATGTGTGATGCTAGCGATTATGCTGTAGGTGCTGTTCTAGGGCAAAGAGTTGATAAGAAATTAAATGTTATTCAATATGCTAGTAAAACTCTAGACAATGCCTAGAGAAATTATGCCACTACTGAAAAAGAATTCTTAGCAGTTGTATTTGCTTGTGATAAGTTCAGACCTTATATTGTTGATTCTAAAGTAACTATTCACACTGATCATGCTGCTATTAAATATCTTACAGAAAAGAAGGATGCTAAACCTAGACTTATTAGATGGGTTCTCTTGCTACAAGAATTTGATTTACATATTATTGATAGAAAGGGAGCTGAGAACCCCGTTGCAGACAACTTGTCTAGGTTAGAAAATGTTCTTGATGACCCACTACCTATTGATGATAGCTTTCCTGATGAACAACTGAATGTCATAAATGCTTCTCGTACTGCTCCATGGTATGCTGATTATGCTAATTACATTGTTGCTAAATTTATACCACCTCGTTTCACATACCAACAAAAGAAAAAGTTTTTCTATGACTTAAGACATTACTTCTAGGATGACCCACATCTTTATAAAGAAGGAGTAGATGGTGTTATTAGATGTTGTGTACCTGAGCATGAACAGGAACAGATCCTATGCAAGTGTCACTCCGAGGCTTACGGAGGACACCACACTGGAGACAGAACTGCACATAAGGCACTGCAATCCGGTTTTTATTGGCCTACTCTCTTCAAGGATGCCCGTAAGTTTGTATTATCTTGTGATGAATGTCGAAGAATTGGTAATATTAGTAGATGTCAAGAAATGCTTATGGATTATTCACTTGTTATTGAACCATTTGATGTTTGGGGCTTTGATTATATGGGACCGTTTCCTGCCTCTAATTGGTATACACATATTCTAGTTGTTGTGGATTACGTTACTAAGTGGGTAGAAGCTATTCGAACTAGTAGTGCTGATCATAACACCTCTATTAAGATGCTTAAAGAAGTTATTTTTCTGAGGTTTGGAGTCCCTAGATATTTAATGACTGATGGTGGTTCACACTTTATTCATGGTGCTTTTCATAAAATGCTTGCTAAGTATGATGTTAACCATAGAATTGCATCTCCTTATCACCCACAGTCTAGTGGCCAAGTAGAATCGAGTAATAGAGAGCTCAAATGAATTTTGCAAAAGACTGTTAATAGATCTAGAAAGAATTGGTCCAAGAAACTTGATGATGCATTATGGGCCTATAGAACTGCATATAAAAATCCTATGGGTATGTCTCCGTATAAAATGGTTTATGAAAAGCATGTCATTTACCTCTCAAACTAGAACATAAGGCATATTGGGCTATTAAAGAGCTCAATTATGATTTCAAACCTGCCGGTAAGAAGAGGTTATTTGACATTAGCTCACTTGATGAATGGAGAACCCAGGCCTATGAGAATGCCAAATTGTTTAAAGAAAAAGTTAAAAGATAACATGACAAAAGGATACAAAAGCGTGAGTTTAATGTAGGAGATTATGTGTTGCTATAAAACTCTGGTTTAAGATTTTTTTGCAGGAAAACTTCTCTCTAAATGGGAAGGCCCTTACGTTATCAAGGAGGTCTATCGTTCCGGTGCTATAAAAATCAACAAGTTCGAAGGCACAAATCCAAAGGTGGTGAATGGTCAAAGAATTAAACATTATATCTCAGGTAATCCTATAAATGTCGAAACTAATGTTATTGAAACCGTGACCCCGGAGGAATACATAAGGGACACTTTCCAGAACGTTTCAGACTCCGAAAAGGAATAGGTATGTGGTACGGTAAGTAAACCGACTCCAAAACAGTTCTAATGGAAATTTTTCTCCGTTTTGGAATATTTAAAAAATAGGAAAATAAGAAGTAGTCCGGGAAGGACACGACTTCCACGAGGGTGGGAGGCGCGCCCTACCCCCTGGGCGCGCCCCCCTGCCTCGTGGGCACCTTGTACGCTCTCCGGACTCTGTTTTCTTGCACGATACTTCTTTCGGTCGGTAAAAATTCATTATATAATCTCCCAAAGGTTTTGACTCCCGTATCACGCAAATATCCTCTGTTTTTGTTTCGAGCTGTTGTTGCTGCAGATTAGAGCAAGATGTCTTCTCAAGAGTCAGTCGGGGAGAGCCGGGTGTCTCACCCGACATCGAGATCAAGGACAAACAGCGATGCTGACCACTTTGGCCAGCAACGGAGGAAGAGATGGAGGCTGATTTGAAGAGGATAGATGCCATGGAGGAGGATCAAGAAGTCACTTCTCGCTTCCGAGCTGGATTCACGATGCGGGAACTACAGAGCTCGGCTATTCCAAACTTGGTTATCCCTTCCAATGTTAGATTTCTTTCTTACGAGAATATGAAAAAGAGTGTTACTTGTTCCCCCACAGCTATGCAACATCCATGGGTGCAAGGAGCTTTTACCGTCACGGGTAAGCTCCGTAAGGAGATAATGGATCTCAAGCAGCAACTCAATAAGCTCGAGGAAGAGAATCGTATCCTGAGGAGTACCATCGCCAAGAATATCACACCACCACCTCCGAAGAAAGAGATATAATCACATGGGTATGGGCACTCCCCTTGGCAACTGCCAAGCTTGGGGATGTGCCCCGGTATCGTATCACCATCACACTCCTATCTTTACCGTTTTTCTTAGTTCGATCCTTTTAGTAATATCTTGATCTAGTAGAATAAAGTTTTGGTATGATCTAGTTTTGAGTTTTGCTTTATGATCCTTCTATGTAATCGAGTCCGTGAGCTATATAGTAAAGATTAGTGTTGAGTCAAGGGCTTGATTATTTTGCTATGATCTTGAGGGAATAAAAGAAAAAGAAAGAATAAAAAGAAACAAAGAGATCATATTGATCTTATGAGAGTAATGACTTCACATAGAAAGAGTATGATGATTAAAAGTTGTTGAGAGTTGACAAACATAGCTTTGGTCATCATTGCAATTAATAGGAAGTAATAAAGAAAGAGAGGTTTCACATATAAATATACTATCTTGGACATCTTTTATGATTGTGAGCACTCATTAAAATATGACATGCTAAAGAGTTGATGTTGGACAAGGAAGACAACGTAATGTGTTATGTTTTCTTATATCTGAAATAAAGTATATTGTCATGGATCATACAACATGTTGAGCTTGCCTTTCTCCCTCATGCTAGCCAAATTCTTTGCACCAAGTAGAGATACTACTTGTGCTTCCAAATATCCTTAAACCCAGTTTTGCCATGAGAGTCCACCATATCTACCTATGGATTGAGTAAGATCCTTCAAGTAAGTTGTCATCGGTGCAAGCAATAAAAATTGCTCTCTAAACATGTACGATTGATTAGTGTGGAGGAAATAAGCTTTATACAGTCTTGTGATGTGGAAGAAATAAAAGCGATGGACTGCATAATAAAGGTCCATATCACAAGTGGCAATATAAAGTGACGTTCTTTCGCATTAAGAATTTGTGCATCCAACCCTGAAAGTGCATGACAACCTCTGCTTCCCTCTGCGAAGGGCGTATCTTTTACTTTTATCTTCTACCTTATGCAAGAGTCATGGTGATCTTCACCTTTCCTTTTTACATTTGATCCTTTGGCAAGCACATTGTGTTGGAAAGATCCTTATATATATATATATATATATATATATATATATATATATATATATATAATTGGATGTAAGTTAGCACGAGCTATTATTGTTGACATTACCCTTGAGGTAAGAGGTTGGGAGGTGAAACTATAAGCCCCTATCTTTCTCTGTGTCCGATTAAAACTCCGTAACCACAAGTATTGCATGAGTGTTAGCAATTGTGAAAGACTAAATGATAGTTGTGTTGGAAATATGCCCTAGAGGCAATAATAAAATGGTTATTATTGTATTTCCTTGTCATGATAATTGTCTATTGTTCATGCTATAATTGTATTAACTGGAAACCGTAATACATGTGTGAATACATAGACCACAACATGTACCTAGCAAGCCTCTAGTTGACTAGCCCGTTGATCAATAGATGGTTATGGTTTCCTGACCATGGACATTGGATGTCATTGATAACGGGATCACATCATTAGGAGAATGATGTGATCGACAAGACCCAATCCTAACCATAGCACAAGATCGTGTAGTTCGTTTGCTAAGAGCTTTTCTAATGTCAAGTATCGTTTCCTTAGACCATGAGATTGTGCAACTCCCGGATACCGTAGGAATGCTTTGGGTGTACCAAACGTCACAACGTAACTGGGTGACTATAAAGGTGCATTACAGGTATCTCTGAAAGTGTCTGTTGGGTTGGCACGAATCGAGACTGGGATTTGTCACTCCGTATGACGGAGAGGTATCTCTGGGCCCACTCGGTAATGCATCATCATAATGAGCTCAATGTGAATAAGTAGTTAGTCATGGGATCATGCATTACAGAACGAGTAAAGTGACTTGCCGGTAACGAGATTGAACGAGGTATTGGGATACCGACGATCGAATCTCGGGCAAGTAACATACCGATTGACAAAGGGAATTGTATACGGGATTGATTGAATCCCCGACATCATGGTTCATCCGATGAGATCCTCGTGGAAAATCTGGGAGCCAATATGGGTATCCAGATCCCGCTATTGGTTATTGGCCGGAGAGATGTCTCGGCCATGTCTGCATGGTTCCCGAATCCGTAGGGTCTACACACTTAAGGTTCGGTGATGCTAGAGTTGTTATGGGAAATAGTATGTGGTTACCGAAGGTTGTTCGGAGTCCCGGATAGGATCCCGGACGTCACGAGGAGTTCCGGAATGGTCCGGAGGTAAAGATTTATATATGGGAAGTCATCATACGGTCACCAGAAGTGTTCGGGGGTATGCCGGTATTGTACCGGGGCCACCGAAGGGGTTCCAGGGGTCCACCGGGAGGGTCCACCTGCCCCGGAGGGCCTTATGGGCTATAGGTGGAAGGGAACCAGACCCTAAGTGGGCTGGGAACCAACCTCCCCCTAGGGCCCATGCGCCTAGGGTTGGGGGAAACCCTGGAGGGGGCGCCCCCTTGACTTGGGGGGCAAGCCACCCTCCCTGGCCGCCGCCCCTCCCACCAGATGGGATCTGAGGGGGCCGGCCCCCCTCTCCTTTGCCCCTATATATAGTGGAGGGGTGGGAGGGCAGCAATACCTTTCCCTAGGCGCAGCCCCTCCCCTCTCCAACTCCTCCTCCTCCTCCGTAGTGCTTAGCGAAGCTCTGCCGGAGAACCACGAGCTCCATTGCCACCACGCCATCGTGCTGCTGGAGTTCTCCCTCAACTTCTCCTCTCCCCTTGCTGGATCAAGAAGGAGGAGACGTCCTCGGGCTGTACGTGTGTTGAACGCGGAGGCGCCGTCCGTTCGGCGCTAGATCGGATCTTCCGCGATTTGAATCGCCGCGAGTACGACTCCATCAACCGCGTTCTTGTAACGCTTCCGCTTATAGATCTTCAAGGGTATGAAGATGCACTCCCTCTCTCTCGTTGCTAGCATCTCCTAGATTGATCTTGGTGACACGTAGGAAAATTTTGAATTATTGCTACGTTCCCCAACAGTGGCATCATGAGCTAGGTCTATGCGTAGATTCTATGCATGAGTAGAACACAAAGTAGTTGTGGGCGATGATTTGTTCAATTTGCTTGCCGTTACTAGCGTTATCTTGATTCGGCGGCATTGTGGGATGAAGCAGCCCGGACCGACCTTACACGTATTCTTACGTGAGACAGGTTCCACCGACTGACATGCACTCGATGCATAAGGTGGCTAGCGGGTGTCTGTCTCTCCCACTTTAGTCGGATCGGATTCGATGAAGAGGGTCCTTATGAAGGGTAAATAGCAATTGGCATATCACCATTGTGGCTTTTGCGTAGGTAAGAAACGTTCTTGCTAGAAACCCATAGCAGCCACGTAAAACATGCAACAACAATTAGAGGACGTCTAACTTGTTTTTGCAGGGTATGCTATGTGATGTGATATGGCCAAAAGGATGTGATGAATGATATATGTGATGTATGAAATTGATCATGTTCTTGTAATAGCAATCATGACTTGCATGTCGATGAGTATGACAACCGGCAGGAGCCATAGGAGTTGTCTTAATTTATTGTATGACCTGCGTGTCAATGAAAAACGCCATGTAATTACTTTACTTTATTGCTAACCGTTAGCCATAGTAGTAGAAGTAATAGTTGGCGAGACAACTTCATGAAGACACGATGATGGAGATCATGATGATGGAGATCATGGTGTCATGCCGGTGACGAAGGTGATCATGCCGCGCCTCGAAGATGGAGATCAAAGGCGCAAGATGATATTGGCCATATCATGTCACTTTATGATTTGCATGTGATGTTTGTCATGTTTACATCTTATTTGCTTAGAACGACGGTAGCATAAATAAGATGATCCCTCACTAAAATTTCAAGAGATGTGTTCCCCCTAACTGTGCACCATTGCGAAGGTTCATTGTTTTGAAGCACCACGTGATGATCGGGTGTGATAGATTCTAATGTTCGCATACAACGGGTGTAAGCCAGATTTACACATGCGAAACACTTAGGTTGACTTGACGAGCCTAGCATGTACAGACATGGCCTCGGAACACAAGAGACCAAAAGGTCGAACATGAGTCGTATAGTACATACGATCAACATGGAGATGTTCACCGATGGTGACTAGTCCGTCTCACGTGATGATCAGACACGGCCTAGTTGACTCGGATCATGTATCACTTAGATGACTAGAGGGATGTCTATCTCAGTGGGAGTTCATTAAATAATTAGATGAACTTAATTATCATGAACATAGTCAAAAGGTCTTTGCAAATTATGTCGTAGCTTACGCTTTAGTTCTACTGTTTAAGATATGTTCCTAGAGAAAATTTAGTTGAATTGATAGTAGCAATTATGCGGACTGGGTCCGTAAACTGAGGATTGTCCTCATTGCTGCACAGAAGGCTTATGTCCTTAATGCACCGCTCGGTGTGCTGAACCTCGAGCGTCGTTTGTGGATGTTGCGAACATCTGACATACACGTCTTGATGACTACGTGATAGTTCAGTGCGTAATGTTGAACGGTTTAGAATTGAGGCACCAAAGACATTTTGAAACGTCGCGGAACATATGAGATGTTCCAAGAGCTAAAATTGGGATTTTAGGCTCGGTCCCACATCAAGAGGTATGAGACCTCTGACAAGTTTCTTAAGCCTGCAAACTAAGGGAGAAAAGCTCAACCGTTGAGCTTGTGCTCAGATTGTCTGAGTACTACAATCGCTTGAATCGAGTGGGAGTTAATCTTCCAGATGAGATAGTGATGGTTCTCCAAAGTCACTGCCACCAAGCTATTAGAGCTTCGTGATGAACTATAACATATCAGGGATAGACATGATGATCCTTGAGCAACTCGCGATGTTTGACACCGCGAAAGTAGAAATCAAGTAGGAGCATCAATTGTTGATGGTTAGTAAAACCACTAGTTTCAAGAAGGGCGCGGGCAACAAGGGATACTTCATGAAATGGCAAATCAATTGCAGCTCTAGTGAAGAAAGTCAAGGTTGAACCCAAACCCGAGACTAAGTGCTTCTGAGATGAGGGGAACGGTCACTGAAGCAGAACTACCCTAGATACTTCGTAGATGAGAAGGCTGGTAAGGTCGACAGAAGTATATTGGATATACATTATATTAATGTGTACTTTAGTAGTACTCCTAGTAGCACCAGGGTATTAGATACCGGTTCGATTGCTAAGTTTTAGTAACTCGAAATAAAAGGCTACGGAATAAATGGAGACTAGCTAAAGGTGAGATGACGATATGTGTTGGAAGTGTTTCCAAGGTTGATGTGATCAAACATCGCACGCTCCCTCTACCATCGAGATTGGTGTTAAACCTAAATAATTGTTATTTGGTGTTTGCGTTGAGCATAGACATGATTGGATTATGTTTATCGCAACACGGTAATTCATTTAAGGAGAATAATGGTTACTTTGTTTATTTGAGTAATACCTTCAATGGTCTTGCACTTAAAATGAATGGTTTGTTGAATCTCGATCGTAGTGATACACATGTTCATGCCAAAAGATATAAGATAGTACCACATACTTGTGGCACTGCCACTTGAGTCATATTGGTATAAAACGCATGAGGAAGCTCCATGTTGATGGATCTTTGGACTCACTCGTTTTTGAAAAGATTGAGACATGCGAACCATGTCTATTAGTAGATATGCATGAAGAAACTCCATACAGATGGATCGTTTGGACTCGCTTGATTTTGAATCACTTGAGACATGCAAATCATACCACATGGGCAAGATGACTGAAAGGCCTCGTTTTCAGTGAGATGGAACAAGAGAGCAACTTGTTGGAGGTAATACATTTTGATGTGTGCAGTCCAATGAGTGCTGAGGCACGTAGTGGATATCGTCATGTTCTTACTTCACAGATGATTTGAGTAGATGCTGAGTATATTTACTTGATGAAACACAAGTCTGAATTATTGAAAGGTTCAAGTAATTTCACAGTGAAGTTGAAGATCGTCGTGACAAGAGGATAAAAATGTCTATGATATGATCATAGAGATGAATATCTGAGTTACGAGTTTGGCACACAATTAAGACATTGTGGAAATTGTTTCACAACTAATACCGCCTAGAACACCATAGTGTGATGGTGTGTCCGAACATCATAACTGCACCCTATTGGATATGGTGCATACCATGATGTCTCTTATCGAATTACACTATCGTTTATGGGTTAGGCATTAGAGACAACCGCATTCACTTTAAATAGGGCACCACGCAATTCCGTTGAGACGACACCGTATGAACTATGGTTTAGAGAAACCTAAGCTGTCGTTTCTTAAAAATTTGGGGCTGCAACGCTTATGTGAAAAAAAATTGGGCTAATAAGCTCGATCCCAAAGCGGATAAATGCATCTTCATAGAATACCCAAAACAGTTGGGTATACCTCCTATTTCAGATCTGGAAGCAAAAGTGATTGTTTCTAGAAACGGGTCCTTTCTCGAGGAAAAGTTTCTCTCGAAAGAATTGAGTGGGAGGATGGTGGAGACTTGATGAGGTTATTGAACCGTCACTTCAACTAGTGTGTAGCAGGGCACAAGAAGTTGTTCCTATGGCACCTACACCAATTGAAGTGGAAGCTTATGATAGTGATCATGAAACTTCGGATCAAGTCACTACCAAACCTCGTAGGACGACAAGGATGCATGCTACTTCAGAGAGGTACATAATCCTGTCTTGGAGGTCATGTTGCTAGACAACAATGAACCTACGAGCTATGGAGAAGCGATGATGGGCCCGAATTCCGACGAATGGCTCGAGGCCATAAAATCCGAGAGCGGATCCATGTATAAAAACAAAGTGTAGACTTTGAAAGAACTACTTGATGGTCGTAAGGCTGTTGGGTACAGATGGATTTTAAAAGGGAAGACAGATAATGATGGTAAGTATCACCATTAAGAAAGCTCGACTTGTCATTAAGATGTTTTCCGACAAGTTCAAGGAGTTGACTACGATAAGACTTTCACTCGTAGCGATGATAAGAGTCTGTTGGAATTATATTAGCAGTTACTGCATTATTTATGAAATCTTGCAGATAGGATGTCAAAACATTGTTTCCTTGACGATTTTCTTGAGGAAAGGTTGTATGTGATACAACCAGAAGGTTTTGTCAATCCTGAAAGATGCTAACAAGTATGCAAAGCTCCAGCAATCCTTCTAAGGACTGGGGTAAGCATCTCGGAGTTGGAATGTACGCTTTGATGAGATGATCAAAGATTTTGGGATTTTACAAAGTTTATGAGAAACTTGTATTTCCAAAGAAGTGAGTGGGAGCAATATAGAATTTTTGATGAGTATATGTTGTTAACATATTGTTGATCAGAAATGACGTAGAATTTCTGGAAAGCATATAGGGTTATTTGAAAAGTGTTTTTCAATGGAAAACCTGGATTAAGCTACTTGAACATTGAGCATCAAGATCTATAAGGATAGATCAAAAACGCTTAATAGTACTTTCAAATGAATACACACCGTGACAAGATTTTGAAGGAGTTCAAATAGATCAGCAAAGAAGGAGTTCTTGGCTGTGTTACAAGGTGTGAGTATTGAGTAAGACTCAAGACCTGACCACGGCAGAAGAGAGAGAAAGGACGAAGGTCGTCCCCTGTGCTTTAGACATAGGCTCTACAGTATGCTATGCTGTGTACCGCACCTGAAGTGTGCCTTGCCATGAGTTAGTCAAGGGGTACAATAGTGATCCAGGAAGGGATCACATGACAGCGGTCGAACTTATCTTTAGTATCTAGTGGACTAAGGAATTTTCCCGATTATGGAGGTGGAAAAGGAGTTCGTCATAAAGGGTTACGTCGATGCAAACTTTGACACTAATCTGGATGACTCTGAGTAGTAAACCGGATTCGTATAGTAGAGCAGTTATTTGGAATAGCTCCAAGTAGCGCGTGGTAGCTGCATCTACAAGATGACATAGAGATTTGTAAACCACACACGGATCTGAAAGGTTCAGACCCGTTGACTAGTAACCTCTCTCACAAGCGAGATATGAACAAACCCCATGGGTGTTGGATTCATTACAATCACATAGTGATGTGAACTAGATTATTGACTCTAGTGCAAGTGGGAGACTGTCGGAAATATGCCCTAGAGGCAATAATAAAATGGTTATTATTGTATTTCCTTGTTCATGATAATTGTCTATTGTTCATGCTATAATTGTATTAACTGGAAACCGTAATACATGTGTGAATACATAGACCACAACATGTCCCTAGCAAGCCTCTAGTTGACTAGCCCGTTGATCAATAGATGGTTATGGTTTCCTGACCATGGACATTGGATGTCATTGATAACGGGATCACATCATTAGGAGAATGATGCGATGGACAAGACCCAATCCTAAGCATAGCACAAGATCGTGTAGTTCATTTGCTAAGAGCTTTTCTAATGTCAAGTATCGTTTCCTTAGACCATGAGATTGTGCAACTCCCGGATACCGTAGGAATGCTTTGGATGTACCAAACGTCACAACGTAACTGGGTGACTATAAAGGTGCATTACAGGTATCTCCGAAAGTGTCTGTTGGGTTGGCACGAATCGAGACTGGGATTTGTCACTCCGTATGACGGAGAGGTATCTCTGGGCCCACTCGGTAATGCATCATCATAATGAGCTCAATGTGACTAAGTAGTTAGTCACGGGATCATGCATTACGGAACGAGTAAAGTGACTTGCCGGTAACGAGATTCAACGAGGTATTGGGATACCGACGATCGAATCTCAGGCAAGTAACATACCGATTGACAAAGGGAATTGTATACGGGATTGATTGAATCCCCGACATCGTGGTTCATCCGATGAGATCATCGTGGAACATGTGGGAGCCAATATGGGTATCCAGATCCCGCTATTGGTTATTGGCCGGAGAGATGTCTCGGTCATGTCTGCATGGTTCCCGAACCCGTAGGGTCTACACACTTAAGGTTCGGTGACGCTAGAGTTGTTATGGGAAATAGTATGTGGTTACCGAAGGTTGTTCGGAGTCCCGGATAGGATCCCAGACGTCACGAGGAGTTCCGGAATGGTCCGGAGGTAAAGATTTATATATGGGAAGTCATCATACGGTCACCGAAAGTGTTCGGGGGTATGCCGGTATTGTACCGGGGCCACCGAAGGGGTTCCAGGGGTCCACCTGCCCCGGAGGGCCTTATGGGCTGTAGGTAGAAGGGAACCAGCCCCTAAGTGGGCTGGGCACCAACCTCCCCCTAGGGCCCATGCGCCTAGGGTTGGGGGAAACCCTGGAGGGGGCGCCCCCCTTGACTTGGGGGGCAAGCCACCCTCCCTGGCCGCCGCCCCTCCCACCAGATGGGATCTGAGGGGGCCGACCCCCCTCTCCCTTGCCCCTATATATAGTGGAGGTGTGGGAGGGCAGCTATACCTTTCCCAAGGCGCAGCCCCTCCCCTCTCCAACTCCTCCTCCTCCTCTGTAGTGCTTAGCGAAGATCTGCCGGAGAACCACGAGCTCCATTGCCACCACGCCGTCGTAGTGCTAGAGTTCTCCCTCAACTTCTCCTCTCCCCTTGCTGGATCAAGAAGGAGGAGACGTCCTCGGGCTGTACGTGTGTTGAACGCGGAGGCGCCATCCGTTTGGCGCTAGATCGGATCTTCCGCGATTTGAATCGCCGCGAGTACGACTCCATCAACCGCGTTCTTGTAACGCTTCCGCTTAGCGATCATCAAGGGTATGAAGATGCACTCCCTCTCTCTCGTGGCTAGCATCTCCTAGATTGATCTTGGTGACACGTTGGAAAATTTTGAATTATTGCTACGTTTCCCAACAAGTTGAGTATGTGGACTTGCTGAAAAGCTCTTATATTGACTCTTTCTGATGTTATGATAAATTGCAATTGCTTCAATGACTGAGATTATAGTTTGTTAGTTCTCAATGAAGTTTCTGATTCACACTCAACATTGTGGATAGATTGTTACTTTATCATAAGAAATCATATGACAATACCCATATATGTTGCTGTTATAAGAATGATCATGATGCCCTCATGTCCGTATTTTATTTTATCGACACCTCTATCTCTAAACATGTGGACATATTTATCGCTATCGGCTTCCGCTTGAGGACAAGCGAGGTCTAAGCTTGGGGGAGTTGATACGTCCATTTTGCATCATGCTTTTATATCGATATTTATTGCATTATGGGATGTTATTACACATTATGTCATAATACTTATGCCTATTATCTCTTATTTTACAAGGTTTACATGAAAAGGGAGAATGCCGACAGCTGGAATTCTGGGCTGGAAAGGGAGCAAATCTTGGAGACCAATTCTGCACAACCCCAAAAGTCATGAAACTCCACGGAAGTTATTTTTGGAAATAATAAAAAATACTGAGCGAAGAAAATACCAGAGGGGGCCCACACCCTGGCCACGAGGGTGGGGGCGCGCCCTACCCCCTGGGCGCGCCCCCCTGCCTCGTGGGCCCCCTGTTGGCCCTCCGGTGCCCATCTTCTGCTATATGAAGTCTTTGTCCGAGAAAAAATCATAAGCAAGCTTTTGGGACGAGACTCCGCCGCCACGAGGCGGAACCTTGGCGGAACCAATCTAGGGCTCTGGCGGAGCTATTCTGCCGGGGACACTTCCCTCCGGGGGGATCAACGCCATCGTCATAACCAACGCTCCTCTCATCAGGAGGGGGCCAATCTCCATCAACATCTTCACCAGCACCATCTCCTCTAAAACCCTAGTTCATCTATTGTATCCAATCCTTGCCTCTAAGTCTGGGATTGGTACCTGTAGGTTGCTAGTAGTGTTGATTACTCTTTGTAGTTGATGCTAGTTGGTTTATTTGGTGGAAGATCATATGTTCAGATCCATTATGCATATTAATACCCCTCTGATTATGAACATGAATATGCTTTGTGAGTAGTTACTTTTGTTCCTGAGGACATGGGAGAAGTCTTGCTATTAGTAGTCATGTGAATTTGGTATTCGTTCGATATTTTGATGAGATGTATGTTGTCTCTCCTCTAGTGGTGTCATGTGAACGTCGACTACATGACACTTCACCATTGTTTGGGCCTAGAGGAAGGCATTGGGAAATAATAAGTAGATGATGGGTTGCTAGAGTGACAGAAGCTTAAACCCTAGTTTATGTGTTGCTTCGTAAGGGGCTGATTTGGATCCATATGTTTCATGCTATGGTTAGGTTTACCTTAATACTTATTTTGTAGTTGCGGATGCTTGCAATAGGAGTTAATCATAAGTGGGATGCTTGTCCAAGTAAGGACAGCACCCAAGCACCGGTCCACCCACATATCAAATTATCAAAGTACCGAACGCGAATCATATGAACGTGACGAAAACTAGCTTGACGATAATTCCCATGTGTCCTCGGGAGCGCTTTTCTCTATATAAGAGTTTGTCCAGGCTTGTCCTTTGCTACAAAAAGGATTGGGCCACCTTGCTGCACTTTATTTACTTTTATTACTTGTTACCCATTACAAATTACCTTATCACAAAACTATCTGTTACCTATATTTTCAGTGCTTGCAGAGAATACCTTGCTGAAAACCGCTTATCATTTCCTTCTGCTCCTCGTTGGGTTCGACACACTTACTTATCGAAAGGACTACGATAGATCCCCTATACTTGTGTGTCATCATGGTCCCGCACGCCCATCATTTTTGACACCGAGGATCATCCTGATCGCACAACTGCGGTCGGGTGCTTGCCGTTGTTGGTTTCACCAACAATACGCAACCTCTAGGTAACCAAAGTGCTGGTTGACAGTGGGGCCAGTCTGAATTTGATCTCGCCCGTTGTGATCAAGAAGTTGTAGATTCCTGATGGAGATCTCGAGGAGACGGGCACGTTCCAAGGGGTCAACCCGGGAAGGAGTCAGCCGAAAGGTAAAATCACGTTGCCCGTTACGTTTGGGGGCGAGCTGAACTACTGGACGGAGAAGATCATTTTTTATGTTGCCGAGATCCCCCTGCCGTACAATGGGATCCTTGGGCGCCCGGTGCTGGCCAAGTTCATGGCGGCGTCACACTACGCCTACAACACATTGAAGATGCCGGGGCCGCTGACCATCATCACCGTCCCCTCTGACAAGAAAGACGCGCTCATCTGCGCCGACCAACTCTATCGAGAGGCAGTTGCAGCAACTGCCGCCAGGGCACTTGCTCCTGCCGCTGAAGCCCCGGGAAGGAAGAAGGCCGGCAAGACCTCTTGCACCCACTCCGGCAAGCGCACCTCTCCGGAGTGCTGTGCTCCCGTTGAGGACGTGCTAGAGAGCTCCACCGGCAAGAGCAAGAAGTCCAAGGCTGCACCACCAGAAACCAAGAAGGTGTCCGTCAAGGAGGACAGCACGGGCAGGGCTTTCATTATAAGCTCCACCCTTGACAGCAAATAGGAAAGCGCGCTCGTCGCCTTCCTGCGGGCGGATGTCGATGTATTTGCATGGCAAGCATCTGACATCCCCGGAGTTTCCAGGGAGGTGATTGAGCACCATCTTGCTGTCTGTCCTCACGCACGGCCCGTCAAGCAGAAGGTCAGGAAGCAAGCTTTGGAGCGACAAGAGTTCATCATTGAAGAGATCAGGAAGTTGGAGGCGGAAGGCCTGGTAAGAGGAGTACTCCACCCTACGTGGTTGGCCAATCTGGTGGTGGTGCGTAAGGCGAAAGGGAAATGGAGGCTGTGTATTGACTACACAAACATTAATAAGGCCTATCCAAAGGATCCTTTCCCTCTGCCACGCATCGACCAGATTGTAGACTCCACTGCCAGGTGTGACCTGCTGTCATTCCTCGATGCCTATTCAGGATACCACCAGATCTTCATGATGAAGGAAGACGAAGAGAAGACCGCGTTCATCACCCCATGTGGTACGTACTGTTATGTTCGAATGCCTTTCAGGTTGAAGAGCGCTGGTTCAACATTTGCCCGAGCAGTCCAGATTGGTTTTGAGCCCCAGCTACATAGAAATATGGAAGCTTATATGGATTACATAGTGGTCAAAACCAAGGACAGGGCCACGCTCGTGCAAGATTTAGAAGAAACATTAGCAAATCTGCGCAAGATCAACCTTAAGCTTGTAACATCCCAAATTTTCAATTTGGAATGTTATAAATTAGATCATCATGCATAACATATTTTATTGCATTTTATTTTGCGATCCTAGAAATTCTACGCAACTCAAGGACCCACGGAGAGAGTTGGGGATTTCATTATTTTCATATTTGGGTTTTCTCAAATTTTGAAAATAGGATCATTTGTTTTAATTATTTTTCTCTCCGAAAATATTTCATATCAAAATATATGAGAGGGGATAAAATGACTTCTCCACAAATAATGAAATATTGGAGGAAAAATATTAAAAACAAATATTTGATTTTATTTGGATTTTATTTGATTATTATTTGAATTAGGAAAAATACGCGTTTTTCAAAATTGCATTTAGGCCCCAAATAAATGTTCTTCTTGTCCGGCTTGATTTTAGAAGTCGGAGAAAATTTATTTCAGGATTTTTGGAGTCCGTTAATATTTCTTTTATTTGTTTTTCTGCGAAATTATTTAAAAAACGAGAACCGACCTTGGGCCGTATTCGGCCAGGACTCCACCCGGCCAGGCCTTTATAAGGCGCGCCCCCAAGGCCCCGTCAGCCCAAGTCGCCCCCGCCGCCGAAAACCCTAACCCTAGCCCGACCCGCCGCCGATCCGCCGCCGCCGCCGCCGCCCGCCGTCCCGCCGCCCGACGCCGGAGCCCCGCCGCCGACCCCGCCGCCCCGCCGGAGCCGCCCGTCGCCCCGCCGAGGTTGACCACCGCCCCACCGCCGGCGGTTTTCCTCGGGAAAACCATTCGGTTTTCCGTCCGGTTTTTCGTTTGTTTTTTTTAAAACATAGATCTGTTTTTTCGGTTTAGTTTATTTAGCGAACACTCGTTCGTTCGTTCATTTTAACGAACGGTTTTCGTTTATTTTCACAGACAACGAACGCTCGTTCGTTAGCCTGTTCGTCTGTTTTCTTTTTCTCGGATTTTCCACGATTATTTCTGATCGTGATTTCCGATCTGTTTTTCGTTCTAGTATAACTTTTTGCTTGTTTATCGGAATCAGGTGATTCAAGCGCCTAGAGTTTCGTCTCAAAACCCTCTTTCCGTTTAACCAACTCAAACAAGTTTTTGCTACTGTAAAATTTGACTTAGGTCCAGATTAGTAAACGAAGATTGTTTCTTTCGCCGTTTGACTTTCGTTGCCTCGTTTGATTTGATTCTTTTTGCAAACCAGAGTTCTTGAGTTGAACTTTCTGGTTAGATATTTTATTTGAGTTTTACCTATGCATTAGATGGGTGCTTATTGTATGCTTGTTTGTTTGCGATAGAGTACCCGGAGTGCGCAGCATGCTACTTCGAATCTCTAGGTTTCACGGATCATTAGCAAGGCAAGTAACACTTTGATCATACCTCTTTTCATACCAGTTTTATTGCATTAGATCAATCCTCAAACAATTGCATGATTAGGATCTAATAAATTGTGGGTATCGGGAAGTAGATGAGGTAGTACCTATTACCTGTTTTATTATCAACCTTTGGGAGTTACTTCTACGTTTGCTTATTGCTATGCTATGCTAGTAGACGTGGATTGGGTGAGTGTATCCATGACAGATGTGAGATTGGTTAATTAATGGTTTACTTAAGGTGGCAACTTAAACACACATCTGGGTGGATTGAGGCACCTGGGTATTCCAGTGATTGCCTGTTTTTTTTATGGACCGCCACCCAGGCTCAAAGGGATCATGAGATTATTCATGCTAGAAACTTCCGTGTGCAGCCACATGCTATTATGGGCTCTAGCATAGTTGATTAAGTCGTGTGAACTCTTATAGTGGTAGACTAGCAGTTGTAGGGGAAAATAGGTGTAACTGTCTACCCATCGTAAGGTGCTAACGCTTCTGAAAGACTGTGTCTCGGTCATCCGTTCCTCAAACACCATGTAGTGCGAGAAATCCAACGGAGGAGATCGAGTCTTGTGGGGAGAAGTGCACAAACCTCTGCAGAGTGTACAATCTAATCATGGTTAGCCGTGTCCCCGGTTATGGACATCTTGAGTATCTAGTTCTTGGATTATCATGTGAATCTCATCATCTTATACTTAACTAATTTTGTTGGGTTGTTAATGATTACTTTTAATTGGGATTGAGAGGGGGTTTACCTTTGCAATATTTTTCAACCAACTTTGTAGTTAAATAAAAATATATTCCTTTGCAGTAGGGAAAAATTGGCTTTTCGCAAAAACTGTAACCATAGAGCTTTCCACCAGCCAAATATGCATGTAGTGATAGCATTATTCTGTTCATTACTCTCTATGTGTTACTTTGCCAGCATATTCCATGTGCTGACCCGTTTTCGGGCTGTAACGTATCATGTTGCAGACTTTTCAGACGACGAGTAAGGAGCCTTAGGTCGTGGTCTTATACTCAATGATGTCGTTCGAGTTGATGGACTCACTTTATCTTCCAAGCCTTCCGCTGTTATCGTATTTAGATGGCCTTAAGCCACATTTATTGTAATAAGTTCTCTCTGGAGACTATTCGATGTAATAAGTGTGTGATTGATACTCTGTTATAAATCCTTCAAGTACTGTGTGTGTCAGCATTACCGATCCAGGGATGACACTGATGCACAGAGACTGGACTGTTTGAGGTCTGGTCGCTACAAAGATGGTATCAGAGCACATGCTGACTGTAGGACACGACCACTAAGCTAAAGCCCTAGATCACTACTCTCTTCTCATTTCTGACTCCTCTCCTTTCTTCCACTCTTTTAGGATGGCAGATGCAAGGAACAAGTTCGCGCAACCGGATGAGGATACACCTTTTGGACGACACTTGAAGGAAGTTACTAGGTACCTGAACATCGGAATACCAAGCTTCACCGGGACCTACAACGCCACACTACCAGAAGAGGAGCGCTGGATGATTCAAGTTCAAGTTCCAGGAAGGACGTTCATGCCAGTCACTGAACCCATAGAGTTTTCCTTTGATGCACCAACCTGGAGTCTAGGAAAGAGTATGGCAGCTCAAATTACCATGGGACGCATTGGAGAAGTGTACCACAATGATCTCAAGGATACTATCTACCAGATTTGTGGGCGCCGAGACGAGCAATGGGAGATGATCAACACCAGGAAGGATAGATCTATTGCAACTTTCATTCAGGAGTTAAACAAGCACATTCGTCGCCAGGAAAACCAGATGTGCGCAGACATGATAGATCTGAAGAAGGCAAAGACTAGGATCATGGAACTGGAAAAAGAACTCAAGGCTACACGCGAGGATTATATGGAGGAAATCGTCGCACTAGTGAGGAAGAACGGCGAGTTGACACAGAAGCTAGGAGTATTCATGGGAGACCCAGCACCAGGAGGAGAAGATGACGACTCTACTTACCCGGAGAACTACATCATCATCGACGACACCGACTCGGACCCCAGTGAGGATGATTGGGAGGATGAAGCCGGAGCAGATATCATGGAGTCTTCGACTGAGCAATTTTTCTAGTAGACCACCAAATTAGTAGTAGTATTCCACCATGTATATAGTATAGTCCAAGCACTTTGTAACGATAGTTAGATCGATTGTATGCCTTGTTTGAATTGATTGGAGTGATATGATTGTGTTTGTCTCATGTGCATATGGGTAGTGTTTTCCCTCTAGACCTCATTCTATTCTATTTTCTCATCTTTTCTAAAAAAACATCAGATGCCTCCGAGATGCGACACCGGATTTGTTTTCCCACCGGAGATCACCTAGTTGATTCAGCAGCAGAATGCCCTGATGCAAGTGCTAGTTCAGAACCAGGGGAACAACAACAACAACAACAACCCACCACCACCACCACCTGTGGACCACTTAGCCCATTTCCTTAGGCTGAATCCGCCGGTGTTCTCCAACAGCACCGAGCCGATTGCGGCAGATGATTGGCTCCGCAAGGTTGGAAGGGAGCTGACCACTGCAGGATGCACAGATGCGGAGAGAGTGCATTTTTCCACACATCAGCTTGATGGACCCGCAGCAGCATGGTGGGAGAATTACACAGCCACACACCCTATTGACACTGTCACATGGGACCAGTTTCAGCAAGCTTTCCGTATTGCCCATGTTTCAGCAGGAGCTATGGCCATGAAGAAGCGTGAGTTTCACAACTTACGCCAAGGAGGACGCACCGTAGGCCAGTATGTGGAGGACTTTAGTAAACTAGCACGTTATGCCCCAGATGACGTTGCTACAGATGCAGCCAAGTAGGAGAAGTTTCTGGAAGGACTGAATGATGATCTGAGCATGCAGTTGATGGTAGCAACCTTCAACAACTACCAGGAGTTGGTAGATAGAGCTCTCGTGATTGAAGGGAAGCACCAGCAGATTGAAAGCCACAAGAGGAAGTATGGACAAGGGAAGTACAATTCTGGAGCTCATCGGAAGCCACGTTTTACCCCAAATTCGGGAGGACCTTTTCAGCATACCCATGGAGGAGGAGGTTCGCACAACCATAGTGGACCCAAGAATGGTAATGGGAATGGAGGAAGCGACGGACAGAACCGTACCAACCCATCGACCCTAGCCAAGAGGGATCTAAGCCAAGTCACTTGCTACAAATGCCAGAAGACTGGACATTATGCAAATGAATGTCCCGAAGCTAAGAATGGAAATGGCAATGGAAGCTCTGGGAAGAAGCCCAACCCTTTCAACAAAGGACATGTCAACCACGTGAATGTGGAGGAGGTTGAAGCACAGCCCGATGCAGTAATAGGTAAGTTTTTGGTTAAGTCATTTACTGCAATCGTTCTTTTTGATACTGGTGCATCGCATTCATACATATCAAGGGGATTTGTGGATAAGTTTAAGTTGCCCACCAAAGTTCTTAGAACACCTATGTTAGTAACCTCGCCAGGAGCAGAGTATATGGCAAGCCAAGGATGTTTTCAGATGCCATTGGCCATAGGTAGGCATGTTTTCCCCTCAGACCTAATAGTTTTGGAGTTGCAAGGTTTGGATGTGATTTTGGGAATGGATTGGCTATCGATGTATGGAGGAAACATCATTTGCGCCAGTAAGACGATTTTGCTTACTACCCCAGAAGGAAGAAGGATTAAGTATGTATCCCGGCATGTGCCGAAGAGGACTCAAGTGAATTCCTTATCAGGAGTTGTACAGGAGGAAGTGCCAGTGGTGGAGGATTTCCCTGACGTATTTCCAGAGGAGTTGCCAGGCATGCCACCGGATAGAGACGTTGAGTTTTTGATTGAGCTTTTGCCAGGTACAGGGCCAATATCTAAGAGACCGTACAGGATGCCCGCTAAGGATTTGGAGGAAATTAAGCAATGAACTATGAGAATTCCTTTTTTCGTTTTTTTTCTTTTCAGTTCAGATTAAGGAGTTACTGGATAAAGGATATATTCGCCCAAGTTCGTCACCTTGGGGATCACCAGTACTTCTATTGGAGAAGAAAGATGGATCGTTAAGGATGGTTGTTGATTATCGCGGTTTGAATGAAGTAACCATCAAGAACAAGTACCCACTGTCGATGATCAATGATTTGTTTGACCGACTACAAGGAGCTAAAGTATTTTCCAAGATTGATTTGCGATCAGGATACCACCAGTTGAAGATTCGAGAGCAGGATATACCCAAGACAGCTTTTACCACAAGGTATGGGCTATATGAGTACACTGTTATGTCATTCGGTCTGACTAACGCACCCGCCTATTTCATGAACATGATGAACAAAGTGTTTATGGAGTTTTTGGATAAGTTCATCGTAGTGTTCATTGATGATATTCTGGTCTATTCGAAGAATGAAGAAGAGCATAAGGAGCATTTGCGTTTGGTACTTGGAAAGCTCAGAGAACACCAGTTATATGCCAAGTTTAGCAAGTGCGAGTTTTGGTTAAAGGAAGTTGGATTCCTTGGACATGTTATTTCCGGAGAAGGAATAGCAGTTGATCCCACCAAGGTTAACACTGTGACAAATTGGGAAGCACCCACGACAGTTGGAGAAATCCGAAGTTTTCTTGGACTCGCAGGATACTACCGGAGATTCATTGAGAATTTCTCGAAGATTGCAAAGCCTATGACGGAGTTGTTGAAGAAAGACACCAAATTCAATTGGACTGAGGAATGTGAGGCTAGTTTCCAAGAGTTGAAGAAACGTTTGCTTACATCGCCAGTATTGATTCTGCCAGATCAATGCAAGGATTATGAAGTATATTGTGACGCTTCTCGTCGAGGACTTGGAGCAGTGCTAATGCAGGAGGGAAGAGTTGTTTCATATGCCTCATGACAACTTAAACCCCATGAGTTGAATTATGCTACACATGATTTGGAGCTAGCAGCCGTAGTGCATGCGTTGAAGACATGGAGACATTTTCTCATCAGAAACCATTGTGAGGTGTACACGGATCACAAGAGTTTGAAGTACATTTTCACGCAGAAGGAGTTGAATCTCAGGCAAAGGAGATGGTTGGACCTCATTAAGGATTATGATATGAGATCGCATTATCACCCAGGGAAGGCTAACGTAAGTAGCTGATGCGTTGAGCCGCAAGAGCCATGTCAACACACTCATGACTGGAGAGTTACCCAAAGAGTTAGCAGAGGATCTTCGCGAACTATGTTTGGAAATAGTTTTGAGAGGCTATCTAGCAGCATTGGAGATTCAGTCTACCTTGATGGATAAGATCAGAGAAGCTCAGAAGACAGACAAGGAGATTGAGTAAAGGAAAAGCCAAGGGATTTCGTGAGGATGAGCACGATGCCTTATGGTTTGAGGACCGCGTTTATGTGCCCAATGATCCCGAGATTAGGAAGTTGATTTTACAAGAGGCCCATGATTCACCATATTCGATTCACCCAGGAAATACCAAGATGTATCTGGATTTGAAGGACAGTTTCTGGTGGACTGGAATGAAGAAGGATATTGCGGAGTATGTAGCAGTTTGTGATGTATGTCAGAGAGTGAAGGCAGAGCATCAGAAGCCAGCAGGATTGCTACAACCATTGCCGATACCCGAATGGAAGTGGGATAAGCTAGGCATGGATTTTATCATGGGATTGCCCAGGACTCGTTCAGGCTATGACTCGATATGGATTGTAGTCGATCGTTTGACGAAGGTAGCTCATTTCATCCCAGTAAAGACCACTTATACCAGTGCTAAGTTGGCAAAGATATACATGACCAGGATCGTATGTCTGCATGGAGTTCCGAGGACCATTGTATCAGATAGAGGAACCCAGTTTACTTCAAAGTTTTGGAATCAGTTGCACGAAACTTTGGGTACCAGGCTAGAGTTCAGTACCACTTTTCATCCACAGACAGACGGACAGACCGAGAGAGTCAATCAGATTTTGGAGGACATGATGAGAGCTTGTGTGCTAGATTATGGATCCAGTTGGGACGACAATTTTCCATATGCAGAGTTTTCTTACAACAATAGCTACCAATCCAGTTTGAAGATGGCCCCTTTCGAAGTTCTGTACGAAAGGAGGTGCAGGACACCGTTGTTGTGGGACGAAGTTGGAGACCGTCAGTTGTTTGGACCAGATTTGATTAAAGAGTCTGAACAGAAGGTGAAGTTGATTCGCGATAGGCTCAAGGTAGCCCAGTCCAGGCAGAAGAGTTATGCGGATTCTAAACACAAGGAGACAGTTTACGAAGTCAGAGACAGAGTTTATCTTCGAGTATCACCACTTCGAGGAGTGAAGCGCTTTGGAGTTAAGGGAAAGTTAGCACCACGTTTTGTAGGACCATACAAAGTTTTGGAGTGTATGGGAGAAGTTGCTTACAAGTTGGAATTGCCCGAAGGATTGTCGGGAGTTCACGATCTGTTCCACGTATCCCAGTTGAAGAAGTGCCACGCGGAGATGGCTAAGATACCACTAAAAGATACAGTGCCCTTGGAAGCGATTCAATTGGATAGTAATTTGACCTACGAGGAGAAACCAGTTAAGATTCTCGAATATGCCAGCCGAGTCACCCGCAGCAAGGTTATCAAGTTTTGCAAAGTTCTGTGGAGTCACCATACCGAGGATGAAGCCACCTGGGAGCGAGAGGAAGATCTACGGAAGGACCACCCTCACCTATTTTCTAGCCAACCCGAATCTCGAGGGCGAGATTCATCTTAAGGGGGGTAGGTTTGTAACATCCCAAATTTTCAATTTGGAATGTTATACATTAGATCATCATGCATAACATATTTTATTGCATTTTGTTTTGCGATCCTAGAAATTCTACGCAACTCAAGGACCCACCGAGAGAGTTGGGGATTTCATTATTTTCATATTTGGGTTTTCTCAAATTTTGAAAATAGGATCATTTGTTTTAATTATTTTTCTCTCCGAAAATATTTCATATCAAAATACATGAGAGGGGATAAAATGACTTCTCCACAAATAATGAAATATTGGAGGAAAAATATTAAAAACAAATATTTGATTTTATTTGGATTTTATTTGATTATTATTTGAATTAGGAAAAATATGCGTTTTTCAAAATTGCATTTAGGCCCCAAATAAATATTCTTCTTGTCCGGCTTGATTTTAGAAGTCGGGGAAAATTTATTTCAGGATTTTTGGAGTCTGTTTAGTATTCCTTTTATTTGTTTTTCTGCGCGAAATTATTTCAAAAAACGTGAACCGACCTTGGGCCGTATTCGTCCAGGACTCTGCCCGGCCAGGCCTTTATAAGGCGCGCCCCCGAGGCCCGTCAGCCCAAGTCGCCCCCACCGCCGAAAACCCTAACCCTAGCCCGACCCGCTGCCGATCCGCCGCCGCTGCCCTCGCGTGCTGCCGCCGCCGCCCGCCCGCTGTCCCGCCGCCGACCCCGCCGCCCCGTCGGAGCCGCCCGTCGCCCCGCCGAGGTTGACCACCGCCCCGCCGCCAGCGGTTTTCCTCGAGAAAACCGTTCGGTTTTCGTCCGGTTTTTCGTTCGTTTTTTTTAAAACCTAGATCTGTTTTTTTGGTTTAGTTTATTTAGCGAACACTCATTCGTTCGTTCGTTTTAACGAACGGTTTTCATTTTTTTTCTGCAGACAGCGAACGTTCGTTCGTTAGCTTCTTCGTCCGTTTTCTTTTTCTCAGATTTTCCGCGATTATTTCTGATCGCGATTTCCAATCTGTTTTTCGTTCTAGTATAACTTTTCACTAGTTTATCGGAATCAGGCGATTCAAGCGCCTAGAGTTTCGTCTCGAAACCCTCTTTCCGTTTAACCAACTCAAACAAGTTTTTGCTACTGTAAAATTTGACCTAGGTCCAAATTAGTAAACGAAGATTGTTTCTTTCGCCGTTTGACTTTTGTTGCTTCGTTTGATTTTATTCTTTTTGCAAACCGGAGTTCTTAAGTTGAACTTTCTGATTAGATCTTTTATTTGAGTTTTATCTATGCATTAGATGAGTGCTTATTGTATGCTTGTTTGTTTGCGATAGAGTACCCGGAGTGCGCAGCGTGCTACTTCGAATCTCTAGGTTTCACAGATCATCAGCAAGGCAAGTAACACTTTGATCATACCTCTTTTCATACCCAGTTTTATTGCATTAGATCAATCCTCAAACAATTGCATGATTAGGATCTAATTAAATTGTGGGTATCGGGAAGTAGATGGGGTAGTACCTATTACATGTTTTATTATCAACCTTTGGGAGTTACTTCTACGTTTGCTTATTGCTATGCTATGCTAGTAGACGTGGATTGGGTGAGTGTATCCATGACAGATGTGAGATTGTTAATTAATGGTTTACTTAAGGTGGCAACTTAAACACACATCTGGGTGGATTGAAGCACCTGGGTATTCCAGTGATTGCATGTTTTTTTATGGACTGCCACCCAGGCTCAAAGGGATCATGAGATTATTCATGCTAGAAACTTCCGTGTGCAGCCACATGCTATTATGGGCTCTAGCATAGTTGATTAAGTCGTGTGAACTCTTATAGTGGTAGACTAGCAGTTGTAGGGGAAAATAGGTGTAACTGTCTACCTATCGTAAGGTGCTAACGCTTCTGAAAGACTGTGTCTCGGTCATCCGTTCCTCAAACACCATGTAGTGCGAGAAATCCAACGGAGGAGATCGAGTCTTGTGGGGAGAAGTGCACAAACCTCTGCAGAGTGTACAATCTAATCATGGTTAGCCGTGTCCCCGGTTATGGACATCTTGAGTATCTAGTTCTTGGATTATCATGTGAATCTCATCATCTTATACTTAACTAATTTTGTTGGGTTGTTAATGATTACTTTTAATTGGGATTGAGAGGGGGTTTACCTTCGCAATATTTTTCAACCAACTTTGTAGTTAAATAAAAATATATTCCTTTGCAGTAGGGAAAAATTGGCTTTTCGCAAAAACTGTAACCATAGAGCTTTCCACCAGCCAAATATGCATGTAGTGATAGCATTATTCTGTTCATTACTCTCTATGTGTTGCTTTGCCAGCATATTCCATGTGCTGACCCGTTTTCGGGCTGCAACGTATCATGTTGCAGACTTTTCAGATGACGAGTAAGGAGCCTTAGGTCATGGTCTTATACTCAGTGATGCCGTTGGAGTTGATGGACTCACTTTATCTTCCAAGCCTTCCGCTGTTACCGTATTTAGATGGCCTTAAGCCATATTTATTGTAATAAGTTCTTGAGACTATTCGATGTAATAAGTGTGTGATTGCTACTGTGTTATAAATCCTTCAAGTACTGTGCATGTTAGCATTACCAATCCAGGGATGACACTGATGCACAGAGACTGGACTGTTTGAGGTCTGGTCTCTACAAAG
Organism: Triticum aestivum; assembly: GCF_018294505.1. Taxonomy (NCBI): domain Eukaryota; kingdom Viridiplantae; phylum Streptophyta; class Magnoliopsida; order Poales; family Poaceae; genus Triticum; species Triticum aestivum. Next base: position 395,750,767 of record NC_057814.1, on the reverse strand, counting down.
CTCAACCCAAAGAAGTGCGTGTTCGGTCTCCCCTCCGGCAAACTTCTTGGGTTCTTTGCGTCTCAACGAGGATCGGAGAAAATCCCAACAAGATCAAGGCGATCGAGCAGATTGAGGCACCAAAACATGTCAAAGACGTCCGTAGGCTCGCCGGCTACGTTGCTGCCCTGAGTAGGTTCATCTCCAAATTTTCTGAGCACGCCCTCCCCTTTTTCAAAGTTTTGAAAAAGGCGGGTCCAGTAAAGTGGACTCCGAAGGAAGAGGCAGCACTTCAAGATTTGAAGAGGTACCTCTCCTCCACGCCAATACTAGTCGCGTCTAAACCACAAGAGCCGTTGTTGCTGTACTTAGCAGCAACGAATCAAGTGGTCAGTGCTGCGCTCGTGGCGTAGAGGGAACTTGAGGGAGAAGCAGCAGTAGCAGCAGAGCCGTTGGATGGCGGGCCGGGGCCCTCCCCGGCAAAGCCTGACGCCGGCAAACCAGAACCCCCGGCAAGGCCCGGTCCCGGTGAAGCAGAGTCCGAGCGGATGGGTGAAGTGGGACAGAAGAAGGAGATGGTGCAGCACCCAGTGTATTTTGTCAGTTCCCTCTTGCAGGGGTCTAGGTCAAGATATTCTGGAATGCAGAAGCTGCTTTTCGGCCTCCTCATGGCCTCGAGAAAGCTGCGTCACTATTTCCAAGCACATGAGATCACCGTCGTCACCCGCCTCCCTTTGCAACGGATTTTGCACAACCCAGATGTGACAGGGAGGATTGTGGAGTGGGCATTCGAGCTGTCGAGCTTTGGCCTCAGGTTTGAAAGTACTTCAACGATCAAGAGCCGAGCCTTGGCAGAGTTCATAGCAGAATGGACCGCAACGCCCGACGAGGAGATTCAAGAGACCACCCTTCCAGGCAAGGAGACGAGCAGTGAGTGGATTATGTACTTTGACGGAGCTTTCTCACTCCAAGGTGCTGGTGTCGGCGTACTACTCGTCGCACCCATCGGAGAGCGCCTCAAGTACATAATCCAGATGCACTTTCCCCGGGAAAAATCAACGAACAATACGGTGGAGTACGAGGGGTTGCTTGCCGGTCTCAGGATCGCGGCAGACCTCGGAATCAAGAAGCTCATCATCAGAGGTGATTCGCAGCTCGTCGTCAAGCAAGTTAACAAGGATTACCAGAGTCCATTGATGGAGGCCTACGTGAATGAAGTGAGGAAGTTGGAAGAACGTTTCGACAACCTACAGGCAGAACATGTTCCTCGAGCGGAGAACAGCATTGCCGACGACCTATCGAAATGCCCTGTCCTCAAGTTGCCTGTGGAACCAGGTACCTTTGTACTTCAGTTAACTCAGCCATCCGTTGAGCCGTCAGCAGGGCAGAACAAGCGAAGGAAGACAAGCCCCAGCAAGTACCTTCCCGCCGAGCTCCTAGGAGCCACCGGCAAGGAGGTTGCCAGGTACCCCAAGCTTGCCGAGGGGCAACCACCTCCGGCAGGGCCCCAGGCCCTGACCGTAGAGGCGGCCGGCCCTACGGCCAAAGATGAGCCTTTAGTCCTCGCCGTCGAGCCCCAGGCCCCGGCGTGGGCACAGCACACCGTCCGTTTCCTCCAAATAGGAGAACTCCCTGAGCAGCAGGAAGAAGCAGAATGAGTAGCCCGTCAGTCCAACATGTACCAGTTTGTGGATGATACCTTGTATAGAAGGACACCAAAGGGTGTCAGGCTGAAGTGCATTCCTCAAGAGGACGGACTAGAGCTGTTGGCAGAGAATCATGGAGGTATGTGTGGCTCCCACATAGGGTCAATGTGACGCCCGGATAATCAAGCTACAGTAATTCCCTGCTAATGATGCCACGTCACCATGATTACTATTGTTAAACTCACGTTCGTTCGAAACCAATTCAAATTTGAATTCAAAATCAAGTCAAACAATAAAGGTTTTCAAATATTAAAACTAAAATGTTTGGGATGTGCCAAATATTTCATAAGTAATATTGGTGGGTAAACCAAGTCTTTATAAAAAGTTTAAATGCACTAAACTAAATAAAACAGTAGCAAAAACAATTATGTGAATGCTTTTAAATTAATAAGCAAATGTAAAACAAGTTTATTTAGTCACCAAACTTTTAAGGCAGTGGATTATTCTGAGACATTAATTTAGGAGCTATTGTCATATTTTACAAAACTAAAGAAATTAAAGGTAAAATAAAATAGAATAAAAGAAATACGAAAAGAAAAGAAAAACAAACAAGGAAATAAAAAGGAGAAGAACCCCCCTGCTGGGTCGTGGCCCAGCTGGCCTCTGGGCCAACCCAGCCAGCGACGCCCTCCTCCTCTCTCCTCCCCCTCTCGAACACGACCAAGCGCTGGGCGCCGTTCCAGCCGCGCCACCTCATTTGTGGGTCGCTACAGGGCGCCTGGAGGGGATAAGATTGCCAGCATCGACGCCGTGGCCTCGCCCAAAAATATCTTCCCCTCCAGCCGCGCCGTTCCTCTCTCCCCCTCACTGCTCTCTTCGATCCAGAGCTCCACCACGCAACCATCGCCGTGCCATCGTTGTCGTCACGGCCACATGCCTCCCCGGCGCTCGAGAGGAAGTCGAGGAGCACCACCGTCCTCTTCTACACCGTCTACAAGCGTCGGGTCAAGCCGGAGCGCCTCGAGACGTCGCCATCGGCCCTCTTCCCCAACCACGGCCGCCGTCGTCCACCTCGTCGATCCGCTCACCGATGGCCTCCCCGAGCCCGCTGCCAAGCCCTACCGCCGCATCGTGAGGCCCTCTGTCGATTCCCCTCCTCCCCCTATGTTCTCCGTCGTCGTAAGGCGCCACCGTCGAAGCGACCGAGCTCGCTGGAGCTTGTGCCCCCGCCGCGATCCCCTGCTCCGCTCGACGCCTGCGAGCCCTTGGCCGCGTCCTCACGCCACCCTTGACCGAGCGCTCGCTGCCGCTAGGCCGCGCCTGCTGCTCCCCACGTGTGCTCGCAGCCCCCACCATTGGTCCATGCTTGCCCGCGCCACGTCCACTTGCTGCTTCGTCGTGCCCGTCGTTCCGCGTACGCGCCCGCCTCGCCCCAGCCACTGCCCTGCCGCCCCCTGCGTTGCTTGGCCGCACGCGTCGCAAGCTCCTAGCCGTGCTCGCTCGCGTGTGCTGCGTCGCCACGCGTGCCCGGGCCGTGCCCCGTGCGCAGATGCTGTTGCTACCCGCTCGCTTCTGCTCTGCTGCTGTTGAAATCGCTGCTTCTTTGCTACTCAAACCGCTGCTGCCGCGGCTGTGCTGCTGCTCCTGCCATTGCCGCGCTGCTTGGCCCCGCCGTTGCTGCTACCTCCGTCGCTGACTGTTGCCACTGCTGCTTCAGCCTACGTCCACCGCCGGCCGCCGCTCGAAGCGCCACCCGCCGGCCGCGCCTGCCTGCATCTGCCAGGCGCCCCTTGACCATGCTGGCCGCAAGCCCCGCCACCGTACCTGGCCACGCTGCCGCTGCTGACCCCTCCGCGCGTGCGCTCACGCAGGCCCGCGCGCCTCCACTCGCCAACCGCGCCGCGTGTCCACCCCCCCTTCTCCGCCCGGCCGTTGCTCACCGGACCTCCCCGCCGCTCGCCGCCCCGCGGCCTTCTCCTCACCCGCACGCCCAACGCCCGCTAACCCGCCCCGATTGGCCTATGGGCCAATGACAGCCGAGGCCCACGCCCCTGTTAAGTTAAAAAAAGAATAAAAACAATAAAAAAATAGTTATTTAATTAGTTAACTACCTAATTATCCTAACTAATCTTGTTAGTTAAGTAGACACACAATCAGGGGGCCAGACCCCCTGTTGACCAGTCAAACTTTGGCTGGTCAACTGGGTCCCCCGGGCCCAATTGTCAGCTTCTGTGTACATTCTGTGTACACAGGCCAGGGTACCCGTAGCATTTTGTCTTTTAATTTCAAAATAAAATAATTTCAGAAAAGGAATAAAACTTTAAAAATTAATATAAAATAATCCGTAACTCGGATGAAAATACTTTGTACATGAAAGTTGCTCAGAACAACGAGACGAATATGAATACGTAGTCTGTTCGTCCGCCGCACGTCCCTAGCATAGCGAACATGCAACAATCCACCTTCGTTTCATCTGCACGAAACGTCAGACACTGGGAATACTTTCCTGGATGTTTTCCCCCTTCACCAATAGCACCTAGTACTGCGTTAGGTCACCCCTAGCACCGCGTATTGCCATGTTATGCTTTGTGATGCTTTGATTGCTCTATTATTTATCGTGTTCCCCCTCCATTACTTCTTTCTGGTAGACCCCGAGACCGCTGTCGATACCCCCATGATCGACTACATCGACGACTCCTCCTCCTTGCCAGAGCAACCAGGCAAGCCCCCCCCCCCTTGATCACCAGATATCGCCTATTCCTTCTCTCTACTGCTTGCATTAGAGTAGTGTAGCATGTTACTACTTCGGTTAATCCTATTCTGCTGCATAGCCTATCATTGTTGCTACAGTTGTTACCCTTACCTGCAATCCTAAATGCTTGGTATAGGATGCTAGTATTCCATCAGTGGCCCTACATTCTTGTCCGTCTGCCATGCTATACTACCGGGCCGTGATCACTCGGGAGGTGATCACGGGTATATACTTACATACATATTATATGATACATGTGGTGACTAAAGTCGGGTCGGCTCATAGAGTACCCGCAAGTGATTCCGATGTGGGGGGCTGAAAGGACAGGTGGCTCCATCCCAGTAGAGGTGGGCCTGGGTTCCTGAAGGCCCCCGACGGTTACTTCGTGGCAGAGCGACAGGGCAGGTTGAGACCACCTAGGTGAGAGCTGGGCCTGGCCCTGGTCGGCGTCCGCGGTTACATCAAAATAACACGCTCAACGAGACCTTGGTATTTGATATGAGTCTGGCCACTAGCCTATACGCACTAACCAACTACGCGGGAACAGTTATGGGCACTCGACGTCGTGGTATGAGCCGAAGCCTTCTTGACGTCAGCGACTGAGCGGCGCGCCGGATTGGACTGGAATGCCTACTCTTGTATTAGGGAGGCTAGGTCTGCTTCCGGCCGCCCACGCAACGTGCAGGTGTGCAATGGGCGATGGGCCCAGACCCCTGCGCGCATAGGATTTAGACCGGCATGCTAACCTCTTTGTTGTGCCTAGGTGGGGCTGCGACGTGTTGATCTTTCGAGGCCGGGCATGACCCAGGAAAGTCTCTCCGGCCAAAGGGGATCGAGCGTGTTGGGTAATGTGGTGCACCCCTGCAGCGAAGTTTATCTATTCGAATAGCTGTGATCCTCGGTAACAGGTCGACCCGGAGTTGTACCTTGACCTTATGACAACTAGAACCGGATACTTAATAAAACACACCCTTCCAAGTGCGAGATATAACCCGGTGATCGCTCTCACACAGGGCAACGAGGGGAGGATCACCGGGTAGAATTATGCTATGCGATGATACTTGGTGAACTTACCATCTACTCTCTTCTACATGCTGCAAGCTGGAGGCTTCCAGAAGCGTAGGTCTTCGATAGGACTAGCTATCCCCCTCTTATTCTGGCATTCTGCAGTTCAGTCCACCGACATTGCCCCTTTACACAAATACCCATGCATATGTAGTGTAGATCCTTGCTTGCGAGTACTTTGGCTGAGTACTCACAGTTGCTTTTCTCCCTCTTTTCCCCCTTTCCTTTTTACCTGGTTGTCGCAACCAGATGTTGGAGCCCCGGAGCTAGACGCCACCGTCGACGATGACCCCTACTACACCGAGGGTGCCTACTACTACGTGCAGGCCGCCGACGACGACCAGGAGTAGTTTAGGAGGATCCTAGGGAGGAGGCCTGCGCCTCTTTCGATCTGTATCCCAGTTTGTACTAGCTATCTTATGGCAACTTGTTTAACTTATGTCTGTACTTAGATATTGTTGCTTCCGCTGACTCGTCTATGATCGAGCACTTGTATTCGAGCCCTCGAGGCCCCTGGCTTGTATTATGATGCTTGTATGACTTATTTATATTTTTAGAGTTGTGTTGTGATATCTTCCCGTGAGTCCCTATCTTGATCATACACGTTTGCGTGCATGATAAGTGTACGATTGAATCGGGGGCGTCACAAGTTGGTATCAGAGTCGACTGCCTGTAGGAATCCCCCTTCCAAACTCCTTGGCCGAAGTCGAGTCTAGTCATTGCAAAAAATTTACTAACAGGGTTGTGTGGCTTACTAGCCCATGTCGCCATTGGGTGGTATTAGGATTTTTTTTATTCCTCGTCTATACTCTGGGACTCTGATCTCTCTTCTATTCGGGTTAAATTATTTTAAAAATTCTAACTCTAGGTTCTCGTACCCACTTCCTGCCCGAGAACCCCTTTATTCCAAATGATCAACTTCTTCACCAGAAGATTCTGACGATATTCTCTGATGTTCTCCTGAGACTTTCTGCCATCGCTTTTGCAATTCCCTACCATCGATAAACCCCTATGGATAACCACGTGCACTTGCCATTCATACAATCATTCCCCGTTGATCTTCTTATTACAAGATACCCCAGAATTTTCTCTAGTGTTCCTAGAATACTTTGTGCCTACTGCCTTGCAGTTCTTGCCACATGAATACCCCCTACGGATAATTCCTCGCACTTATCGAGTATCCATTCTTCCCCAGTTGTTCATATGATTCGCAAGATACATGGAAAAACTATCTGATCTTCCGATAATCCTCTGCCCGCTATTGCTCTGCAAATACTTGTCTACTGGCATTATGGTTGCATTCCATATGTCTAGCAATAATCATAGTATCCCTTGTCATTCCCATTTCGAGCACCTTGACTCAATATGTTGCGAATGCTCGCAATTCGCAACCAAATCCTAGAATTAATCCTTCTGACTCACCCATCATTTTTAAACATGAGCTGGATCTCGACCAATCAAATTGTCGTCGATTGTACCCCTAAGCTTAATCAACTTATCCATCCTTAATCAGAGCGTTTGCTTCTGAACCCTTGATTTGAAAATCATAATTCTTTTGCATTAGAGCTTTGAATTAGTCAGTCGTTTCTATAGTCTGATCTCCTTGCATCCTTTCTTCCTCTGGTTTAGTACCGATGCTCACATCAGATCCCTTGAAGACCACCGGATCCTTTGTTGGATTTTATCCGACATCGTCCTTCATATTCAAAAACCTTGTGAGCCTTCCCTCGGATACATAATGCCTTTGGTAAATTGTATCCTCTACTTTCTCAACCATGCTTCGCTTTCGAGCTTGTAGAAATTACTCCTAAAGTTGTGGTATATGTTTCTAAGATGCCCCGATGGGTTGAACCTATGCCTTCCTTAATATGTGTGAACTCAAAAGTTTTCACGAGTCATACTTGAGGGAGTCCTGGATTAGGGGGTCCTCGGACAGCCGGACTATATCCTTTGGCCGGACTGTTGGACTACGAAGATACAAGACTGAAGACTTCGTCCCGTGTCCGGATGGGACTCTCCTTGGCGTGGAAGGCAAGCTTGGCAATACGGATCTGTAGATCTCCTCCCTTGTAACCGACTCTGTGTAACCCTAGCCCCCTCCGGTGTCTATATAAGCTGGTGGGTTTAGTCCGTAGGACTACAACAACAATCATAATCAAAGGCTAGCTTCTAGGGTTTAGCCTCTACGATCTCATGGTAGATCAACTCTTGTAATACTCATATCATCAAGATCAATCAAGCAGGAAGTAGGGTATTACCTCCATCAAGAGGGCCCGAACCTGGGTAAACATTGTGTCCCCCGCCACCTGTTACCATCCGCCTTAGACGCACAGTTTGGGACCCCCTACTCGAGATCTGCTGGTTTTGACACCGACACTGGTGCTTTCATTGAGAGTTCCACTGTGCCGTCATCATAAGGCTTGATGGCTCGTCTCGTTGTCAAGGACAACATCACCTCTGGGGGAGCCCTGGCTGTAGGCCAAACTCTCCGACTAGGCGGCTTCGTCATGACCGCCCGCTCGGCCGTTGCGCCGACGATGACTTCTCGGGTCATCGAAAACAGCCTCCACGTCGGCTCGGAATTTGTCGAGCAGATGGATCCAATGGAGCTCTCTTCCTTGAACGAGCTCTTGGATCGCATCGCCGCCTTGGGAGTCGCCACGAACTATGATCGGATCGGGCTTAAACCCGACCAAAGGGAGATTAACTCTCCGCCGGTCACCCATCAGATAGCGGTGGTGGAGGAGCAACGCAGCGATTCTTCCTCTATCTTGAGGACAAACTATGTCCGGATTCCCGAGCTCTCTGAGCCGGATACCCGCCTACGGGAGGACATGGCCCAAGCTTTGAACCTAGAATCAGACAGCAGGCCAGACCTATTGGGCAACATCCCAGAGCCCGAACTGCCAAGCTCGGAAACTCCTCCGCCCCTGGGTCTCAGACCGGGTCAGGGTTCGGACCTAAATCTACCCACCCACCCAGATATAAGTGATCTTTCACACATTAGACAAGAGCCCCAAGAGACAGTACATCACTATTGGGCCAGATTCCTCCTTGTAATGAGCAAGGTTAAGGACTATCACGAGGAAGACACAATTTCATTATTTTGCAAAAATTGCACGGGCAAGGGAATCCTTAACGCCATAAGTCGCCGTGACATAGCACACTTTGCTGACTTGGCGGCTATAGTACAGAAGTACTATGCGATGGAAAGCGCCTGGAAAACCCAAACAAACTTCTGGGATCCTCCGGCTCTCACTAACCCCCCCCCCCCCCCCGTCCGAGCTAAAAGGGTTTACTCTCGTAAGTCACCCGATCCAATTACAAAGAAACAAAAGCCCACTACAGGGCGTGGAACCGTATTGGAGGGATGGCTCAATGGGCCATGCAAAATTCACAGTACAGTGGATGCCATGCCAACACATAGCCTTAGAGCATGTTGGGTCTCCGGCAGGTGGCCAAGAGCGGCGAGGATATCCTCACCAACAATGCAGCAGAATATGAGGCCCTGTTGCATGGTCTCCGGATAGCAGTCTCCATGGGCATTCAACGCCTAGAGGTGCGTGGGGATTTGAACCTTGCAATATCTCAAATAAATGGATACTTTGACGCTAAGGACCCAAAAATGGCGGCTTACCGCAACGCCGTCCTCAAAATGTCAGCTCGGTTCGAGGGGCTTGAATTCCACCATGTGGTCCGAGAAAACAATCAAGCGGAGGATATCCTCGCCCGCATCGGTGCTAAGCGCGACCCTGTCCCACCCAATATCTTCTTGGAAAGGCTGTTTAAGCCATCCGTGGTATGGGAAGGAGAGACCTGCAACAACAGTCCGAACTTGGCCACAACACCAGATACCGAACACTCTAACGTAATCGGAGGCTCTGCCACCGAAATAACACCTTCCGCCCACGAGATCATGGCTGTCATCGCCCCGTGGACAGAACCCTTTTTTGCCTACCTAACTAGGCAGGAACTACCTGAGGACCCAAACGAGGCACGTTGCATTGTGCGGCGGTCTAAAGCCTACAAGGTCCACGAGGGAGAGCTTTATAAGAAAAGCGCTACCGGATTCCTTCGAAGGTGCATCTCCGAAGAGGAAGGACAGCAACTTTTGGCAGAAATTGATGCTGGACTTGGCGGCCACCACGCCACAGCTCGGGCCCTTGTAAGCAAGGCCTTCCGTACAGGTTTCTACTGGCCGACGGCCCGAGCAGAGGCACAGGACCTCATTCAACGTTGCGTCGGTTGCCAGCTTTTTGCAACCAAAGCCATATGCCACCCACCGCTCTCCAAACAATCCCCATCACTTGGCCCTTTGCGGTCGGGGGGCTTGATATGGTCGGACCCCTTAAAGGGGGAAGCCATAAGAAAAATACCTATTGGTCATGGTGGATAAATTCACCAAATGGATAGAAGCCAAACCAGTTAAAACGGCCGAATCCGGACCAGTGATAGACTTCATATCCGGGGTCGTACACCGTTATGGCGTTCCCCACAGCATCATCACCGATAATGGCTTGAACTTTACAGCCGACGAGGTAAAACTTTGGTGCAGCAACATGGGCACTAAGCTCGATTATGCTTCTGTCTATCACCCGCAAACTAACGGTCAAGTCGAGCGAGCAAATGGTCTTATCATGAGCGGCATTAAACCCAGATTAGTGCGATCCTTGAAGGAATTCGATATGCACTGGGTAGAGGAGCTCGACTCCGTACTATGGGGGCTGCGGACCACGCCGAATCGCACTACCGGATACACACCGTTCTTTATGGTGTACGGCACAGAGGCGGTACTGCCCTACAACATAATTCATGACTCACCTCGAGTGCACATGTACGAAGAGAAAGAAGCCGAGCTTGATCGGCAGGACATTCTGGATGCCCTGGAGGAGGAGCGTGACGTGGCAAAAGCCTGTTCCGTATTCTATCAGCAACAGGCTCGAAGGTATCAAAGCAGAGAAGTACGGGCCAAAACTTATAACGTTGGCGAACTCGTTCTCCACCTACCGGAGAAGAAAAAGAACAAGCTCAAGCCCAAATGGGAAGGTCCCTTCGTTATTGACCAAGTTCTGACCGGTGGAGCGTACCGTCTGCAGGATGCATCGGACAATCGAGTAGAGCCAAACCCATGGAACGCAGCCAGACTCCGAAGGTTCTACGCCTAGTGCCGGACTCTATGTTCGTCTCCTTACCTCCGTCAATTTTTTATATATCTGTCTTTTCTTTCTTTCTTTCTTCCCTTAAAAGGCTAAAATGTGTCTTGACTACACAATCTTGACGCGCTAGGCGTCCTCATTATACCTGGGGGCTTCTTATACAGAAGCTTAATATAGCTATGTTTCGGGCTCTATGCCCTCAGCACATGTGTTACTTTTCCACATGTACCTTTTCTTCGCCACTATATGCATCGATATGACTTAAGTTTTGGCCAAGCTGGGTTGCCTGGCTCTTGTGTTTATGCCCTATGTTCCCGTTAATTCGGCTAGGGCATAAGGGGAGCACCTCTGCGATTGTTACTGCCGGCTCAGCCGGATGTGTACCTCAGACTAGGTGAAGCCGAAAGCTAGCATTCTTAAGGGAATATTCGGTCGGTGAACAAAAGATGACTTTTATTTATTGTAATACATGCCCCCAGATGTTTCTATCCTGCGTCTCTTTTCGCAGTTCGGACATGCACATTAATGCATGCGTACCCAGGGAAAGGAACCCTTAACGGAACTATTCTCCCTGGAAGATGTTCCTTACTATCCATGTAATATAACATAGCTAGTTGGGTACTTGTCTGTTCAAGCACTTATGACCCCTACGCCTGGTTTCCACGTGTACCCCGGTTTTTACATAACTGAGCAGGTATTCGGATACACTCCGGACTGTCGGGTCCAGAGGTCGAAGCGAAAAGGTCCGCCATGACAAATGATTTACAATCCGGCTAGGGACAATACATGTCACTTGAAGTCCACAGTCACTTAGACTGACTAAATTCTTCTTCTATACCATCCAACAAGTTGTCTAGCCTACAATCCTGTTGGGAATACTTTGCGGCTAATTTAACTTGGTCATACACCAAACTGACGGGGACCTCTTTCCCATCAGGCCCCACAGGTCCGACCTCGGCCATGTGGTTCGGGTCAGCCTTGGTATATCGCGTCTTCACCATGGCCCAGGCTTCCCTTGCACCTTGTCGGCAGGCTGATATCTTCCATAACCAGAAGCGCTGTCGTGCTCCCCTGAGCATCTCTATGAGCTCCCCCATGCCTCCTGGCAGGGAGGCGGATGACCACAAGGCTTGGGCAATGCCCTGCATCACCTGCCGCACTTGTTCGTGCAGCTATACGAGCTCTGGCAGAAGATCACCCGCAGACCCGGGCATCTCCTCCGCGGGACGACCCGTCAGCATACCTACAGATATAACTCTGTTAGCCGGTTTCTTCGCCGAACTCTTTAAAAAGTTCGCTCAAGCACTTACTGAAAATGCCGCGTCGAAGCCTCTTATTCTCCTTCACGGAGTCGGCAAGCTGGGCTCGAACATCTTTCAGTTCAACGCCCAGCCGGGTATTGGCGTCTTGGAGATCGTTTTTCTCCCGCCTAACCCGTGTAAGCACGCGCTCGCCAGCCTTTAGCTGTCGTTGAGCATGTTGCTCATCGCCTCGCACGACCTCCGGATTCACTCCGGGGTCATCTGCAGAATCTATTGTTAGATTTGCATGCATGCCGCATACTACCTGGTACATGTCATTCTTTGCAATAGAAACAAGTGTTACCAGATGGGGCCTTCTCGGACTCCTTCACTGCGGCAACTACCGCCTGAAGCTGGGCTTTGCACTCCTCCAGCTCTTGAGACATCTGGTTATTCTTCTCCGTAAGAACCTATGCAAACAATGATCCTTAAATCAGTTGTGCCAACTGTTTCAAGTCTCAGGGGCTACTGATATACATAATTATTAGATTTTCTTACCCGTATATCCTTTACATACTGGTCCGTGGCTCTGGCAAGACCATTTTGAGCAGCTCGGATGTACGCATCTCCTGAGTTGAAGGCATCGAACGCCTCTTGGGAGAAACAAGCGTCGCGGAGTACGGCCCGACGACGCCTATGATTCATGACGCTCTCCACTTTGGAATTCGTAGCGGACAGCCTATCCGCATCCTCTGTAGGAGGAACATCCGGTGTTGGCCCCATGTTAGCGTCCGCCTCTAAGTCCGGCTCTGGAGCCCGACTGGTGGAGGCGTGGCCGGCAACCTCTCCGGATATAGTCCGGCGAGCGTTTTTCCTACTAGGAAACATGGGGTTATTATATTTTAAAAGACGACAACCATGGAGCGAGGTTCTTTTTCATACCTCTGCGACAGCGTCTCAGTCCTGACCGCCTTCCTTTTAAGCCTACCCGGCTTCGGTGCCCCTTGTTGGTGATTCACTGCGGGTTCGGCATGGCGTCCCGAGGGCCTTCCCTGTAAGACACCATATGTGTGCGGTAGGTGAAGTGCAGAAAAAGGGATCCTTCTCGGAAGTTGGGACTCCGGTTTTACTTACATGCGATGCAGGGAGTAGTCCAGGATAATCGGCTATGATGGCCACCATGGCACCGTCGCAGCTTAATTGATAGAACGTCCTGTCAATAAGCTCCACAAATGTGTCCGGATCTTCTTCGAGTCCGGGGTCGAGGGCCCGGTCAGGGTCCTCTGGTTGTGGAGGCGGGCTGTGGACCTCCCTCACAGCTTTTCGCAGTTCCTGCTATGAAATGGCAAGGTAAATACTTATGACGAAGAATGCGGGAAGGTTTGTAGTAAAAAGTAGCAGCTCACCCAGCTTGGGGGTTGTACATGGAGAATCCATCCCGTGCCTTAATGCGAATGAACTCCTCTTCCTCTCCTTTGTACAAGTCGGACAGAATTTTCGCTAGAGCAGCGACTGAGTCCGGTCCCTTACGACCGCAGCGGGTGGCATCGTCTTCTCCATTGAAGTGCCACATGGGTTGTCCCCGATATTGAAGTGGCTGCACCCCCCGCATTATACATATTGACATAACCTCGATTATTGTCAATCCTGATTTGGCTAGCGTCTTTATCCGGCCCATCAGTTAAAGGACTTCTCCGTTATCTTCCTCCTGGGGGCTTCGAGGGCGCCAGCTGCGGCGTTTCTTCAAGGGGGCGTTGTCGAACTCAGGAAGGCCCATCCGAATAGGTTCCGGAAGGGGGACGTCCTCCATATAAAACCACTCTGAAGGCCAGTCTTCAGAGGTTTTCTTCGGAGTACCGGACAGGTATCCGGTCCCGGCGATGCGCCATATCTCGGCTCCGCCCACTTGATATATTGACCCCTCCTGTGTATGGGGTACGAGGAAGAATAGCCTCTTCCATAGCTCGAAATGAGCTTTGCAGCCCAAAAACAGCTCGCAAAGGGCGACGTAGCCAGCGATGTGTAATATGGAGGCGGGAGTAAAGTTATGCAGCTGGAGGCCGTAGAACTCCAGGAGCCCGCGGAGGAACAGATGGATTGGGAATCCGAGCCCCCTTAATAAGTAAGGGACAAGGCATACCCGCTCCCCCATGGATGGGTTGGGAAAGCTCTCCGCTTGCTCCTCGCCGTTGTAGGTGGGGAGTCCGGCTCGAATGGGGACCATATACACTGGAGGGAGGAATCCCTGGGTCTGTAACTCTACTAATTGGCTGTGAGGGACGGAACACTTCTTCCAATTGCCTGGCTTAGGGCTACGGGGGCGAGAGGAGGAGCTGCGATGGCCGGCCATGATGGGATGGACTTTTCCGGACGCGCTCCGATGAATACTCGCTGTAGGAGGATGGTGTGATCTGGATCTGAGGATCCCCGCCTCTTTAAATAGACGATTTACTTACCTGGTTAGGGTGGCAAGTGTAAAAATGCCCCGACTTCTCGCATTCGCTCGACACGTGGAGGATAGCCATTATTAGGCGCAGAAGCCAAGGAGTGCAACATTCATGGGAAGACGGACACTACTCGACAGGTACTCAGAATTTGGAGAAGAACCCGCCTTGCAATGTCGAAGACAATCTGCGCGCCGGACTCATCGTCATTGAAGCCTGGTTCGGGGGCTACTGAGGGAGTCCTGGATTAGGGGGTCCTCGGACAGCCGGACTATATCCTTTGGCCGGACTGTGGGACTATGAAGATACAAGACTGAAGACTTCGTCCCGTGTCCGGATGGGACTCTCCTTGGCGTGGAAGGCAAGCTTGGCAATACGGATCTATAGATCTCCTCCCTTGTAACCGACTCTGTGTAACCCTAGCCCCCTCCGGTGTCTATATAAACCGGAGGGTTTAGTCCGTAGGACTACAACAACAATCATAATCATAGGCTAGCTTCTAGGGTTTAGCCTCTACGATCTCGTGGTAGATCAACTCTTGTAATACTCATATCATGAAGATCCATCAAGCAGGAAGTAGGGTATTACCTCCATCGAGAGGGCCCGAACCTGGGTAAACATTGTGTCCCCCGCCTCCTATTACCATCCGCCTTAGACGCACAGTTAGGGACCCCTACCCGAGATCCACCGGTTTTGACACCGACAATACTCTTCTGGTATTTTGCCAAATACAATTTCAACACTACAACTTCTTCGAAAATGAGAAATGAATGAAAGGTTATGCATTGGAGAAGTGGGAGTCGACCTTGAACTTTGAGTTCATGCCCATGGACATGATGTAGATCGTATCATTAAAGCTTCTCTTCAATTAAATATTCCCTTGATATAAGTTTATCTTATATCTTGGATCTGGCCTTTTGCAATCATGGTTCCGGCCATGTTCTCCTTTTAAATACCATTTCTCGGCCAAGTTGAAGTATTTGCCTTCTGCAGATCATTGCACCTGTCCAACCTTTACTTTGATCTACCGTCGAGTATTACACTCTGGTATCTCAAGAATATCATGGAACTGCATAACTTCTTATGGGTTCTTCATCAACTGTTATTTCTCACCGATTCCAATTTTCCTGGGTTCTGGGTTGTCGTCAACCGAGAACACTGATAAGTGAACCAATTCCGCACTCTGATTCAATAACTCTAAATAATCTTAGTTGCTTATAAGTTTATTAATCCTTCAAGTCATTCCTAGCCTGATCGGCTATATCATTATCGTGCAACTTTTTAACTGTGCTACCTGGTCCTTCTTCCCGGAGCACAATTTTCGACGATGAGCTAAGCTTACGTCGACTTTGCTCATCATATCATTTCGTCTTGAACAACAAGCTTGATTTTGAGTTTGTGTCGTACTCGTGGTTCCAATAACCTTTCGCGTCATCATTCCTTTGACTTGATGTCATCGTCGATCGATTACATCTTCATAAAATCTCTCGACAATTGTGTCATGATCATCATCAACATTCTGAGCTCTTATAGGATATCAATCGAATCCGTGATGAGAAATACCATCCATGCCCCTCGATGATTTGTGTTATCATCGACAACATTCTTGCGTTCCCCCAACACAAACTTGTTCATGTTTTGTGTTGTACCTTGATTTCCTTGCTATATGGCTTAGGTTATGTTCTACCTTGTAGTATTATTGTCTTCTGTATCAAGAATGTTGTGAGCATTGCTCCACCTCTTAAGAATTCTTGGTATAGTGATACTTCTCACCATCACCATTCTTTCTTGGTCCCCGTGTTGATTCTAACCGGGATACCAACAAGTGAACGGTGTTGTTTGGATTCTGCACTTCTAGCAACCCTATTTCTTTGAAGTTAATGATCGATAGTTCATTCTTAGCCTATCGATTATTGGATGACCATTCTAACAATTGATCAGGCTACCTTTGCCAATATTTCGGGTGCACCTTTCAACCAATGTTTAATTGTGTATGTTTTCCTCGAGGATACCTCATTATATCATTTGATCTGACAAATGTTATCTTCTTGTTCACATAATTGTGGAAATCCATCTTTAGGAAATCTCAATGAATTGTCGCTGAGTTCATCAGCCACCTCCTCATCCTCTCCTATGTTTAATGATGAACTCATGATTCGGAACTTGCTTCCATAGTTCATTTCCCGAAAATATTGCAATGCCATCTCGTCAAATTGTGTTGCACCCCTTCCTTCTCAGGCATCATGAGTCTCAGGTATCCTAACACCAATCAGATCTGAATCTCGGTCAGATATGATGGTTGGAACATACTTTCAAGAGTTATAACATTGATCCTCTTATGACCCGATAAGGTGATGTCATGCCTAGCACACCTGGCCGGAGGACCTAGTCTTATGTTTTTTAACAAGGTTAACCGTGCCTCCATGAGGAAATTGAATGACTTGTTTAATAAGTTTTTCATGATGGATCCTTTGTGTATCCAAGGTCTGACTGTTGCTTGAAGACCATGTCAATGCTATCTCGAAGCATGTCCGTGGTACTCTGATCTTCAATAAGAACATTTGAAGCACAATGCTACATTTTCTTCATCAATTATCCTAACACCGTTTTTTGGGTAATGTCATGAAATTTCTCTCCCCTTACCAAAATGGTTTTCTACTTTCTATCCTGTCATGGATATCATGCTCTGCTTGTCCTTGGGAAGGATATACCCCTGAAATATATGTTTAAACACATTTTCCTTTCCATTGCTTTTTAACCTTTCTTGTAATCTGACTTAGTTGAGTAGTGATAATTCCCTGCTTAGGTAAGCACCTCGTTGTACCACTCTGTCAGTAGGACCCTATTACTTTTGTTGATGACACTCCGGTAACCGCCGATGGACGAGAACTTTTCCTATTGGTCCACCTCGTTCAACGAGCGGGAAAATGGTTCTCTTCATCCCTCGCCCTTGGTACCGACGTTGTTGCTGACATAACTGACATGCTACCCTCTGACATGCCTTGCTATCATGACCGTGCAAGATGTCACCACTCCTCCTTTTAACCCACATGGTGGGCCCATAACCCACAGTTCCACGGGATCGAAAACTGACTCTCCTGTACACCCCTGTTGCCAAAGTTATTCCTCGCGCATGGTTTCGTGTGTAATTCACGAGCCACCTTCCTAGGGATCAATTCTAGTATCGGACACAATACTTATTCCCATTGCTCTGAACCCCTTTCACACTCTGTTTCAGGCAACGAACAATTGCCTATCCGCTTGAAACTTCTTATTGCACCTTCTTACCTTGGTCTCGATATTTTCTTAAGTTTCAATTCGAGAGTTACTTTCCGCCACCTTCCCTGATGTTATCGACCAGATAGTCAACCTTGCAGAGGTCCGTTCTTCCGGAATACCCCCCTTATTCTGTCGTAAGTACGATGAAGATCCTGAAGAAAGGATGTCGGCTTCATCATGATGACTGAAGCATAGGAATGAAGACATCAATGTAATGGATCGACCTCTTCGAGAAGAGCAACCAAGACCAACAAGAATCGTTAGAATTTCGTAACCTATTCTTCCCCCTTACTCTCCTCTTAAACCTCGGGATGAGATTTCTCGTAGTGGAGGAGAATTGTGACGCCCGGATAATCAAGCCACAGTAATTCCCTGCTAATGATGCTACGTCACCACGATTACTATTGTTAAACTCACGTTGGTTCGAAACCGATTCAAATTCAAATTCAAAATCAAGTCAAACAATAAAGGTTTTCAAATATTAAACTAAAATGTTCGGGATGTGCCAAATAATTCATAAGTAATATTGGTGGGTAAACCAAGTCTTTATAAAAAGTTTAAATGCACTAAAATAAATAAAACAGTAGCAAAAACAATTATGTGAATGCTTTTAAATTAATAAGCAAATGTAAAACTAGTTTATTTAGTCACCAAACTTTTAAGGCAGTGGATTATTCTGAGACATTAATTTAGGACCTATTGTCATATTTTAAAAAACTAAAGAAATTAAAGGTAAAATAAAACATAATAAAAGAAATATGAAAAGAAAAGAAAAACAAACAAGGAAATAAAAAGGAGAAGAACCCCCCCTGCTGGGCCATGGCCCAGCTGGCCTCTGGGCCAACCAGGCCGGCCCAACCCAACCAGCGATGCCCTCCTCCTCTCTCCTCCCCCTCTCGAACACGACCGAGTGCTGGGCGCCGTTCCAGCCGCGCCACCTTCTCTGTGGGTCGGTACAGGGCGCCTGGAGAGGATAAGATTGCTAGCGTCGACGCCGTGGCCTCGCCCAAAAATATCTTCCCCTCCACCCGCGTCGTTCCTCTCTCCCCCTCACTGCTCTCTTCGATCCCGAGCTCCACCACACAACCGTCATCGTGCCATCGTTGTCGTCACGGCCACATGCCTTCCCGGCGCTCGAGAGGAAGTCGAGGAGCAC
Source organism: Triticum aestivum (assembly GCF_018294505.1). Classification (NCBI taxonomy): domain Eukaryota; kingdom Viridiplantae; phylum Streptophyta; class Magnoliopsida; order Poales; family Poaceae; genus Triticum; species Triticum aestivum. The sequence continues at coordinate 395,732,049 of NC_057814.1, read as the reverse complement.
CGCTGTCCTCTTCTACACCGTCTACAAGCGCCAGGTCAAGCTGGAGTGCCTCGAGACGTCGCCATCGGCCTTCTTCCCCAACCACGGCCGCCGTCGTCCACCTCGTCGATCCGCTCGCCGATGGCCTCCCCGAGCCCGCTGCCAAGCCCTACCACCACATCGTGAGGCCCTCCGTCGATTCCCCTCCTCCCCCTACGTTCTCCGTCGTCGTAGGGAGCCACCGTCGAAGCGACCGAGGTCGCTGGAGCTTGTGCCCCCGCCGCGATCCCCTGCTCCGCTCGACACCCACGAGCCCTTGGCTGCGTCCTCACGCCACCCTTGACCGAGCGCTCGCTGCCACTAGGTCGCACCTGCTGCTCCCCACGCGTGCTCGCAGCCCTCACCCTTGGTCCGTGCTCGCCCGTGCCGCGTCCACTTGCTGCTTCGTCGTGCCCGCCGTTCCTCGTATGCGCCCGCCTCACCCCGGCCACTCCCCTGTCGCCCCCTGCGTTGCTTGGCCACGCGCGTCGCAAGCTCCTAGCTGTGCCCGCCGGCGCGTGCTGCATCACCACACGCGCCCGGGCCGTGCCCCATGTGCAGCTGCTGTTGCTACCCGCTCGCTTCTGCTCTGCTGCTGCTGAAATCGCTGCTTCTTTGCTGCTCAAACTGTAGCGACCCGACCCGAATGGATCAAGTCTCTGTGCTTAAGTGTCATCCCTGGATCGGTATGCTGACACACACAGTACTCGAGGATTTATAACAGAGGTAAATCACATGTATAAAATAACGTAAATACTATTACCTCAATCCTAAATAGCGGAAGTAACAAGGTTGTGGATTCCCATCAACACCAACGGCAAAGTTGAGTGTAGAAATCGTAACCCTAACGTATCACTTACTCGTCGTAAGAATCCTGCAACATGAAACGTTGCAGCCCGAAAACGGGTCAGCACATGGAATATGTTGGCAATGTAACACATAGAGAGATGATGAACAAAGACTATCACTACATGCATATATGGCTGGTGGAAAACCTCTATGGTTATAATGTTTTTGCGAAAAGCCAATTTTTCCCTACTGCAAAGGAATAAATTTTATTTAACTATCATGGTGGTTGTGAAACATTGAGATGGTTGACAGCATCTCAATCCCAATTAAGTATTATCATTAACCCAACAATATTAATTAAAGTAACATGATGAGATCAACGGGATAATCCAAGAACTAGATACTCAAGATGTCCATAACCGGGGACACGGCTAACCATGATTAGTTTGTACACTCTGCAGAGGTTTGTGCACTTTTCTCCACAAGACTCTATCTCCTCCGTTGGATTACTCGCACTACATAGTGTTTGAGTAACGGATGACCAAGACACAGTCTTTCAGATGTGTTTGCACCTTACGTATGGGTAGACCGTTACACCTACTTTCCCCTACATCTGCTAGTCTACCACTGTAAGAGTTCACACAACTTAGTCAACTATGCTAGAGCCCATAATAGCTTGCGGCTGCACACGGAAGTTTCTAGCATGAATAATCTCATGATCCCTTTGAACCTGGGTGGCGGTCCAAGAGAAAAACAGGCAGTCCTGGAATACCCAGGTACCTCAATCCACCCAGATGTGAGTTTTAGTTGCCACCTTAAGTAAACCATTAATTAACAATCTCACATCTGTCATGGAAATCTCTCAAACCCAATCCACGTCTACGAGCATAGCATGGCAATATAATAGCAAACGTAGAAGTAACTCCCAAGGGTTTGATAAACAAAATAGGTGATAGGTACTACCTCAACTACTTCCCAATACCCACAATTTAATTAGATCCTAATCATGCAATTGTTTGAGGAAAATAGATCTAATGCAATAAAAACTGGGTATGGAAGGTATATGATCAAAGTGTTACTTGCCTGCAATGTTGATGGAGATGATTCGCACTCAAAACTCTTGATAGATCTACTCGTCACACTCCGGTCAATCTATCGTAAGCAAGCAATGGTAACCACACATAAGCAATCACTCAAAAGATCAGAAAGAACGAGGGAAACAATTCGGAAAACTTCAAAACCAAGCAATTAACTCTTGCAACATAAAACAATTTCTAACAGTACCAAAACTATGTGAATTTGGCCTTATCAGAAAGTTTAGGTCAAGAGCTTCGATTTGCAAAAAGAAGCAACTCAAACGGAGTTACGGAACTTAAGTTATGAACAAAAGAAGTTTGAATACAAATCTGTTCTAAATCAAATTTTAAAACTTTCAAAAACATTTTTGAGTTGTTTTACTGGATAGAGGAGATCATAACGAAGACGTGGGCGTTGGTTTCGTTGGATTTGGACAAACGAGTAAAAAGATGTGGTTGTTTGAAAACCAGGGGCTATTATGTAAGAAAAACAAATTGCTACTAGGTCCCTGGCCGAAAATAACAGAGAAAGAAAAAACTAATAGTGAACGTTCGTTTATAGGATCTAAACAGTGGACGTTCGTTGTTTAATAAAACCCTAAAAAAACAGATCTAGTCTAGTTTTTTTTAGAAAAACCGAACAAAAGAAAAACCGAGAAAACCGGGGCGGCGGTTATACCGGTTCGCGGCGGTGCGGCGCCGGCGGGGAAACTCCGGCGAGGCGGGGCAGTGGCGACGGCGAGCTCCGGCGCGGCGGCTCGGCTTCGCAACGAGGGGCGAGGGCGGCGCGGGGCAGTGGAGGCAGCAGCGCGGGCGGCGCGGCGAGGGGAGGCAGCGGCGGCGGCGGCGGCACAAGGGCGGCGGCGAGAGGGGAGAGAGAGAAGTCGGGGCCCGGGGCTTCGGCTTTTAAGAAGGGGGGCAAGGTGGCGTGGGGGAGGGGGCAGAGGAGGCCGGAGGCAGCACGACGGCCGTGGCGGCGCGGCGGCGGACTCGGGGAGAGTCCCGGTCGGGAACGGGAGGGAGGCGGCGCGCTGGGCTGGGCCTGGCTGGCTAGCTGGGCCGGCCCAGTCGGGGAAAAGGTTTTTTTTAAACATTTTCTACAAAACATAAATAATGAAATAAATAAAAAATATTATATAGGCATATAATATATCAAAATTTTCAGTAAAAGATTTTCTACAACATGAACATTTTTGTAAAGTCAAATAAAATCCACACAAATTTGAATAAATCAAACAGTGCTACTGCCTTAATAAAATCCAATAAAAATCATTTTAAAAATACCAAAATGTTTTCAAATTTATTTCTCTCCAATTTTCTGATGTAGGGAATCATGTTACCCTATTTTCTGTATATTTTTATTGAAAAATAATTTGAATAAAACTCAAATAAGGCCAATATTGAAAAATAATTTCAATGGGACTTTGAATTTAATCCTTTGAAACTCCCAACTCCTATTTCATATGTTTTGAAGAAGTCATTTTATCTTCGCTCGTGAAAATCATTGAGTTGCATAAAGTTTCAAAATTGGAAATATTCTCAAATGAAATTCAAATATTTTCAACACCCCTTTTCATTTAAATAAATGGAAGAAGTCATGTCATCTTCTCTCCGGGGTTTTGTGGTGAAAAGAATTTGAATTCATGGAGATCATAAAAGTAAAATGAAAGTTTGGGAAAGTCCTCTTATTCCCTCTCATTTAACTTTCAAAAGTTTACGAATTCCACTCACTTTCAGTCAATCAATCAAACAATCAATCCAATCTATCTGTTTATTATAACATTCCAAAATTTAGAATTTTGGGATGTTACACAAACCGCTGCTGCCGCGGATGTGCTGCTGCTCCTGCCATTGCCGCGATGCTTGCACTATAAAAAAATACACTTCCGTGATGATACGTGTTTGTCACAGTAGGTCACGTTTTCTGTCATGATGTACATCCATGATGATTTTATGAAAGAATCAAGATAGTCATACATGTGCTGTCGTAGAAGTGTTCCATGACATTACCAAATTTATCATCACAGAAGTGTCCACTTCCAGGACGATAAATCGTGCGTCACAGAAGTGCTTTCGTCAAGGGTAACCGACACGTGGCATCCACCGTAACGGAACGCCGTTAAGCTATCGGGTCTGGTTTTGGATCTGATAACCCGTTAACAGCCTCGATCAATGGGGATTTTCCACGTGTAAAATCATCATTGACTGGAGGAAACACGTGTCGGCTCACCGTTGGGACAGATGTCATCCACTCATTGGAACCAAAGAGCCTATGATACGTCGACACATGGCACGGCCCAACAGAGGCCCATTCCTGTGAAAAGGCCGGCCCGTTTGACTTGGTCAAAAGGTGGCGGGCCGGCCCACGGCAAGCCTGTTAATGGCCTGTTCGCATATAGCCCATTTACAGCCTGCTAACCCAGGGCCCGTTTACGGCCTATCCAAATTAGGCCCAGTAGCGTCCAATATAATTCCAGCCCGTTTTAACTTCCAACCCATGTATGGCCCATGACGTCTCTCGGCCCATATGAGGCCCTTAGTAACTCTCGGCCCATTAACGGCCCGTGGTAAAATTGGCCCGTAATGAACAGTGTATCACTTTATACCCATTAACGGCACGTGGTGAAACTGGCCCGTAATGAACAGTGTATCACTTTATACCCATTAACGGCCCATTATTCCATTGGGTCGTTTCTAGCCCATGTTATCTTTCGGCCTTCTCAGGGCCCATTTATTCTTGGGCTCATTTCCAGCATTCGTTTACTTACAGCCCGTTACTGTCATTTTCTGCTTGTGGGCCAAATTCAGCCCATGGTTACAGTCGGCACGTTTGTGGCCCGTTAATACGTTGGGTCGTTTTCATAGCGTCATCAAATACGGCCGATTAATGACGACCCGTTATGGTCAGCCCATGAACGGACGATTTCAACTCTAGCCCATTTACAACCATAATGTGGTCTGTATTTGGCCCATGTTTGGCCAACCAATTATACGGCCCATAGAAGGCCCATTGATGATACGGCCCGTAGAAGGCCCATTGTGTCTACGGCCCATATAAGGCCCATTGTTTATAGGCCGCAGAAGGCCCATTGTTTCTACGGACCTTAGAAGGCGCATTGTTTCTACGGCCCGTAGGAGGCCCATGTTAACTACAGTAAATATGTAGCCCATGGTTATTGTGGCCTAGTTTTAAAAAATAGGTTATTGCAGCCACTAGCAAACCGCGGAAAAAGAACTGCACTGACTACAAGAAAACAAATAAACAAGACAATAAGGAAATAAATAAGCAAGCAACTTATGCTAGGCTATCACGGCTATTACACATATTACATCCACTGGGCATCAAAGTTCGCCACCAGTGCAAATATAGGGAACAAAGCAGCATATAAATGCCGCAGCAAAACAAGTCCAAAACTGAAACCACTTCAGAAGAGCTCAAGAAACAATATCCTGGGTACCCATAATGCTGGCAAGATGCTTAGAAAGCTTATTAACTTTCTCTTGTTTGGCGCTTAAATCCTCCAGCACTTGCTGTTGCACCAGAAAGTATGCATCTGAATTCTGCAGGGACTTCCTCAGTCCTTCGGCTTCCTGTGGCATAACATCTGATCGATGTCTTTCAACTTGATGTTGAGACTCAAGAAACTGAACTGATTCAGGCAGCGAGTTCGAAGAGCTGGTGCCAGCAGTAGTAGCCAGTAACTCGAACACTACATCAAGATAGGACTTTGGGGTTGTCTCAGTGTCTTCAATATAGTTTTTATCAGCTTTCTTGGAGACCAACAGGGATGTCTCACTATCTTGAACCTTATCTGCATTACTTCCTTTACCATTGCATAACGGGGGTACTCTTCTCCAATATTTTATCCACGTTCTAAAAGAGAAACAAACAAACACATCACAGGTTTACAATGTAGTATATGAAACTCATTTTGGTAAACCAGTTCAGTAGTAAGGTGGACAGGATAACAGCATGAAACAAACATATATCTATGTAGTATGGTCACTGTATGGTCTATATCATTCTAGTTTATGTTGCCAAATCAAGATAGATACAGTTCGAATCAAATCTATTTAAGACAAAGCAGCATAGACAGAATATAAGTGTGGGAAACTACACAGCAATAACAACACTTGTAATGTGCATGGCATGAGAACATAACTGTTTATTCAATTGAAACTAAAATCAACATAGAGCAAGTTACAACAGAAAACACGTTAAAGAAACAGGTTTAAAACATATATGTTGCGCTATTGGAGTTTCAATTGCATCCTTCAAATTTGAAATTAGTTGGTATGAGTAAATACAGTGATGCAAGAGCAAAGTAGTATGAACCATAGCTACGGAACCTGACCTGAGAACAATTCTTCTTCCGCGCGTTGACTTGGGGTTCGAAGTGGTGGTCCTCGTGCTTTGGGCACTGCAGTTGCCTTACTAACTGCTCGTGTTTGGGTGCTCTGTGGTGGAGACGGTGTTGTGTCAACGGGAACTGGGTTACTATCTGCTGGGGTTGGGGTTAGAAGGGGTGTAGCTGGTTCTCTGTCCAACTGGGTAGGGGTACAATCTACGTGAGTCTGGGTTATGTGTGGTGGGGCTGGTTCTTGGGCAATTACAACCGTGATTCTATCTCCATCGACAGGTAGCACGATCTTTTCTGAAGACCGTGTTTTTACTCCCACAGATACTGCCATCACCCCCTCCAATTGAAATGGCTGATAAACAAGAAAAGTAATTGAATGTACAGACATTGTAAGATAGACAGGTGCAATGGATAGTAGGGAAGAAAATAGGGCATGAAATAATTCACATTTATGTTGTCTAACCAAACAGAATAGCAGGACATAACTTCACATATATGATGGCTAATTAAACAGGATAGCATGACACAATTTCACATGTATGATGGCTAACTAAACAGGATAGAATGACATACTTCAAAATATGATGACTATGTAAACAGGATGACATGATATAACTATACGATGTGTCTATTAAAGTGGTTGGCATGCCATAAATCACAAACATGCCGTCGATGGAAACATGATGGCATGATATAATTCACGGATAGAATAACATAATTCAAAATATGATGACTATGTAAACAGGATGAGATGATATAAGTATATTATGTCTTTAGAAAATGGGTTGGCATGCCATAATTCAGATACATGCTATCTATGTAAACATCATGGCATGATATAATTCAAATATATGATTTATATACTAAGGAAGTGAGCAGAGGGCAATCGCATATATGATGTGTCAACTAAGGAGATGGCATTCAATATCGTGTATATGATGTAAAAACTAAGCATTGCAATACAACATATGCATGATATGAGTAATATAACCCTGCCAAGTTTGAGCATACACCTCAGGGGGATAATAGGACTGGTCATCTGCCTCTGAATCCTCCTCTGAAGAGCTATCTGTAACCAGCAAGATATCTGCTTCAGCAGGTAGCATTGTCTGCTCTGAAGACCTTGTTTTCACTCCAGATTTCTCCATCACCAATTCAAATGGCTGATGCACAGGAAGAGCAGTTGAATATACAAACATTGTCGACAAAAGCAATGAGAAATACAAAAAAAGGACGGCATGATATAATTCACATATATAACGCTTGGCTAAACAACATGGCATTGCATAATTCACATATATAATGCCTTGCAACAAGATAGCATTGCATAATTCACATATATAATGTCTTGCAACAAGATGGCATTGCATAATTCACATATATGGTAATTAGACACTAAACAGGTGGCATTCACACAAAGCATGTCTAAACTAAGCAAATGACATAGCAATGCAAGATACCATACGCACGATATGAGCAACATAACCTTGCCAAGTTAGAGCATGCACCTCGGGGGGAATAGGACTGGTCATCTGTCTCTGAATCCTCCTCTGAGGAGCTATCTGTAACCAGCAAGACATGCGCTTCGTCAGATAGCATTGTCTGCTCTGAAGACCTTGTTTCCACTCCAGATTTTTCCATGACCGTGCCGAATAGCTGATGCACAGGAAGAGTAATTGAATGTACTAAAATTGTTGACAAATTTAACACGTAATAAAAAAATGATGTCATGATATAATTCACATATAAGATGACTGGCTAACCAGGGTGGCATTGCAAAATTCACATATATGATGCCTGGCTAAACAAGATGGCATTGCATGATTCACATATAAAATAAAGAAACTAAACAGATGGCATTGACACAAAGCATGTCTAAACTAAGCAGATGACATCTTTGATGTATACAGTAAGCAATGCAAGGCACCATATGCATGATATTACCAACATCAGCATGCCAAGTTAGAGCGAAGACCTCATGGGGTAAATGGGAGTGGTCTTCTGCTTCTGAATCCCCCTCAAAACAGTTATCTTCCTCTTGATTACGATCCGAAGTGGGTGGAGGGGGGTTGCCTGTGCGCCCACCATGGAGCGACGTCTGCATGAAATTTTATTGCCTTGCAAGGCTCGTCTCTTTTGCTCTACATGTTCAGTTCCATTGTGTACAATAACTCACATGCATAGGAATAAAACATAGTGAGATTATGTAAGGAGTGCATGCACAAATCCAGAGTGATGGTAGCAAACTGTGGATAGACCCAAAACCAATGATAGTAGGCAGATAATAGCTTTAGTTAAAAAATACAGATAATGGCTCCTTTAATGTTCGTTTGCACCCAACATGAAACTCATAGTAGACACCCGAGATTAACCGAATAGTAGACAGATAGTACTGATTGCTGCCCCAATATGTACCCCACAACCATTTAAAAACTCAAGTTTCAGCATAAGTTCGGACCTGACTCGGAGTCTAATAGGTGAACACGACGATAAAGTAGCATGTCATCATATGAAGCGATGCATAACATAAGCAGACATGGAAGAGTGCGACCTCTCTTGCGGACCTGTGTAGTCCTCAAGGTCATCTGCTCAGTTGATGATGGTAATGCAGTTGTCGTGGCTGCCGTCGGCGGGGAAGAAGATCTGAGGCGGCGAAAGACAGTCTAGAGAGCGGATCCCTGTTGTGGTGAACCCTTCCGTCGTTGGAGCAGCTGAGCTGGGGTGGAACACAGCACCGCAGGAGTAGGACAAACCACACAAGGTTTTCTTTGACACATATCTGTAACAGAAGTAATTGTGTAAGGGCTTGTTTGAATTTGAGGATTATAACAATGCAGGGATAGGAAATAGACAGGAATAGGATAGGAATGCATGTGGAAAACGGAGAATTTAAAAACACAGGATTTCTGCCAATCTGGGTGTTTGGTTCACAAGAATTGGAAGATCACAGGATGCAAAGAAGCATGGTGAGATTAAGTCAAACCACAAGAAAATGTATGGTTATAATGCTATGCTACTATCTCTTAGTCTTGTGCTTCATGAATAGGAATTTGAAAAGGAGGACAAGTGGAAATTAAAATTTCTACAGTTTTTCTTTCAAGGAGACACTAAAGGAACAAATCCTACAGTTTTCCTTTGCTCCATTCCTTTGCACCAAATTCATGAAAAGTAGTACCATACAAAACTTTCCAAATCCTATGTTTTTCATTCACTTTTCCTTTCAAGCACTAGCGATTCTAGTAGGCAGGCTTGAGCAAGGAAAAGCCTACACTAAAAAAATGTTTTGTGCTACTTCTATTACTTTGGACCCAGGCCACTGCCCTACTAGCTCAACTCCCAGGGCCATCGAGAAATGCACAGCTCAAACGCGCAGAGATAAATAATGATGGCGTTCAAGAGAGTCCATCACGGATAGCTAAGTTGTCTGGTACCTCACTGCTTGTCATATAGTAGGGTAAAATAATCGTATTTCCCGTTACTTCGTGTGCTCAGTGGACAATATATAACAGGTAGAGTAAAAAAGAGATGCAACAAGTGTACAACCTCTTTGGCGAAGCCATGTCGATCTCAGCGTGATTGGGTTGGCCGGTGAGGATGCTCTGGCTAACTTGGCTGTCGGAGGAGGGGAAGAAGATCTTAGGCGTCTGGAGATGGAGCCCGAGGTACTGCTCCTCTGTGATGGAGGGTTTCATCGTTGGAGCAGCTCCGGTGAGTTGTACGATGCCAAGGCTGAAGCAGGACAAGAGAGACAACGTTAACCTGAGTGGAATTCTAATAGCATCTCCAATAGATGACGTAAAATACATAACCACAAAGTGCTAGATGTAAAATACATCAGCCGCTCATCTTTGAACTTAACTGTTGAAACTGAATTTCATTGTCGAAACTGAACTTAACTGTCGAAACTGAATTTTGTTGTTGTAACTGAATTTTACTGTCGAAACTGAACGCACTAGAGGTGAGGCTACACGTCAGTCGACTGACTTTTTCATCTCTGGTCAGTCGATTTTGCAGCCGTTGGATATGAAATCAAGGGCCTGCAGTTCATCTTCAACCTCCACCCCCCTGAGCCGCCATCCACCACCGGCCAAACAGCAGCCCCCCGCCGCCCGCGGCCGGCGGTGCGCCGCCCCACCTGCCCCGAAAACACTCCCCACCGCCGGTCCGCCGCCGCCCCGACCATCCCACTAGGCCCCCCGTGCCGAGCTTTTTCTTCGGCGATCCCCACGCCACCGCCCCACCACCGCCGGCGACCACCGCCCGCACCCAAAACCCTAAGATAGATAGTGGGGTACCTCTCCGGCGAGCCCCCCTCCCCGCTGCGGCCGGTTCTTCCTTAACTCCGGCGAGCCCCCTGTCGGTGTCAAAACTGGCGGATCTCGGGTAGGGGGTCCCGAACTGTGCGTCTAAGGCGGATGGTAATAGGAGGCGGGGGACACAATGTTTACCTAGGTTCGGGCCCTCTCGATGGAGGTAATACCCTACTTCCTGCTTGATTGATCTTGATGATATGAGTATTACAAGAGTTGATCTACCACGAGATCGTAGAGGCTAAACCCTAGAAGCTAGCCTATGGTATGATTGTTGTTGTCCTACGGACTAAACCCTCCGGTTTATATAGACACCGGAGGGGGCTAGGGTTACACAGAGTCGGTTACAAGGGAGGAGATCTACATATCCGTATTGACAAGCTTGCCTTCCACGCCAAGGAGAGTCCCATCCGGACACGGGACGAAGTCTTCAATCTTGTATCTTCATAGTCCAACAGTCCGGCTAAAGTATATAGTCCAGCTTTCCGAGGACCCCCTAATCCAGGACTCCCTCAGTAGCCCCTGAACCACGCTTCAATGACGATGAGTCCGGCACGCAGATTGTCTTCGGCATTGCAAGGTGGGTTCCTCCTCCAAATACTCCATAGAAGATTTTGAACACAAGGATAGTGTCCGGCTCTGCAAAACAAATTCCACATACCACCGTAGAGAGAATAAGATTTCCACAAATCCAATCTGCCGACCGCTTTTTCATAATGTGACGTATTGCTGTGGCCTGGTCATGACGAACCATTTTTCCGAGCCTGCCACTGCACGTGTTGCGAGGCGGTTTTTATTGGCACGTCCTGTCGAAGCAGAGATCGTGTCCCTTTTTTCACGGGATTCTCATCAATACGGGTATAGGTAACCCAATCGTGCCCATTGGTATAACTCCTCGATTTAGGCAAGTCCCAAACGGCCACGCGGAGGACGCTTGATATTCATCCCCTTTATAAAGAGGCCTAGGCCTATCTCCTTCCTCTCGCGCTCAATCGAATCCTCACCCCACCTCGAGTTCCAACACCCAAGGCTCAGGCTAGGCGCTTTGGACCTACAATCATGCCCTCCTCCGTCACAGAGGAGGACATCAAGAAGCTAAGAGAGGCTAGGTATTTGACCGAGGAAATCTCGCACAGGCTACCTGCTCGAGGGCAGGTCATTCCCACTCCCGAACCTGGCGAGAGTGTCGTATTCGTCTCCCACTTCCTCCGAGGGCTAGGTTTCAGTCTAGATCCCTTTGTCAGAGGGCTCATGTTCTACTACGGGCTCGATTTCCATGATCTGGCTCCGGATTCCATTCTGCACATCTCGTCGTTCATCGTCGTGTGTGAAGCCTTCCTCCGCATTACCCCACACTTTGGCCTATGGCTCAAGACCTTTAATGTGAAGCCGAAGATGATTGAGGGGCGACATGCAGAGTGCGGAGGTGCCCTATTAAGCAAAGGCGCCGATGTTCCATGGCCAAAGGGTACCTTCCCGGAGGTGTCCAGTTTATGGCAACGGGAGTGGTTTTATATCACAGCTCCCCGGGGTACCAAGTGGGTAGCCGCCCCTGCCTTCCGCTCGGGCCCCCCGCCACAACTGGCGTCATGGGTCAACAAGGGGCTGGACTGGGGGCCCGTAAATGATGTGCCGACATTGCAGAGTCGCATCCGAGATCTCTACGAGAGAGATGTCAGCCTTGTTAAGGTAATGCAAGTTATGCTAGTTCGTCGAGCCCTGCCTTGCAAACGTCGACCTCTCTGTATGTGGGAGTTCAACCCGGAAGGACCGCGAACTATTCAGCACTTCTTCGGCGTGACGCTCGAAGAGATGTACAGATCGTTCTTCGGATCACAAATAGAGTGTCCCGACACCTCTGAGGATGCGGGTCTGAACTGCAATCGTCCAGACACTCAAGTAAGTAATTCCGTGGCCGAACACGCTATCTTTTAGTTTATCACAACATCATTCTGAAAATTCGCCTTTTGACCAGGACTCGATAAAAAAGGCGAAGATGATCAGGTGTCCGGCCCCCCTTCCTGAGGGCTCACCGAATCCTGTACTAGCCAGGATGCTTGAGCTTGCGCCTTATCAAGCGCCATCAGGGGAAGGTAAAGGGAGGAACAAAGAGGCAGAGAGCGAGCCTCACTTACTATTCATCCAAACCGGGGGAATCAGTGCCTCCTTGAAGGAGGATAACCGGGGGGAAGAATCTAAAATTCCCTCTCCCCAGGGAAGGAAGAGGACCGCCTCTAAAGACTTGGAAGTAATGGTCTCCAAGCGAGGGAAGAATCCTTTGTCGGAGGGTCCTACCCCGGAGGGCATCCTTACCGCACAGTACCCGCAAGGGGACCAGCCCTCTACCGAGCGTAAATATATCCTGCCTCGTTTCCGAGAACGATAACCGAAGCGTGCATCCTGTAGTTCGGATCGTAGCACTTCTCGACAGAGTTCGTCTTCGGGGGATCTTCTTTTGGAGATGATGGAGAGCGAAACACCTCCCCGTGCCTCCCCGCCTCGTGAAGCGGGCGACCCTGAGGTGTCGTCACGGAGGATTTCTCCTAATCCGCCAAGGCCAGGGGGTAACCCTTCGGCCCCCCGAAGTCCGGAGTATTCGGCTCCTAAGGAGAGCCACAGAAAGAGTCCGGAACCGTCCGGTGTGCGATCGGACGCACTGATGAATCTTCTGGAGCAAGCGGCTGTCTCGGAAACGCATCATGCTTTAATGGGCACGGTGGTTGAGAGGATTTCATCCGCCGAAAGCGGGTTGCATGAAGCTTTTATGAGTCTACTGAAAGGCTTTGAGGTACGTGAAATAGTGTATGTTTTTGACGGTACCGCACACGTTAGGTGTGCCCTATGCAGATAGTAGCCCCTGAGACTCTGGTTGCTGTCGAGAACGGCGGCAAACAGAGGATCATAGTCCCAGGTAATAATCAGGCCGCCTTCATGTGCAGGTGGCTGGAGGTCCGGTGGCTAGCCGGACTGGTGAGTTTGCCGAGCTGAAGTGGCAACTCGATGCGGTAGATGTCGACATCGTTCTTGTAAACAAGTGGCTTGACGAGGCACAGGGTATGCGTTTTCTCGGATGATCAACACATGTTAAGAGGAGCATGATGCTAGTATCTTTAATATGTTGTGACTGCAGATGGGGCTGCCGCCATGGAGACCCTTGGGGCGGAACTTGCCCGAGCCAAGGAACGAGCCAGGAAGAGTGATGCGGCCGCTCTAAAGGCGGTCGAAGAGCTGAGAGCCGAACAGGCTGCGCATTTCCAAAGCAAGGATAAAATAGCCAAGATGGCTGTTGAGTTGAAATATGCCGCCGACCATTACGAGCTTCTTGAAAAGGAAAATCGAACGAAGATGACGGACCTGGAGAAGGCCATGGTAGCGGCCAAGGACGCCCGCTCTAAAATCAGAGCGGCAAAGGAGGAGTTGTGTCAAGCCGGGGATATCGCGGCTGGGAAGCCCTTTTTGTTGCGGACGAAGTTTGGAGATCCTAAGTATGCCCCTCTTGATCAACTATGGAGTTCTGCAGACGCATACGTGGATTTGGCAGCAAGTGCTGCTGATGCGGCCGAGTTTTTCAAAGATCAAAAAGATCGTGAAGTGGAAAAGCTTTTCTGGTCATAGTTCAATGTTCCAGTGCGTCCGCCGCCGTTGAATGAGCGAATGGCTGAGTGGGCCGAGCTCCACAGGTTGTCCGGGCTTGCCATGAGGTATGTTGTGGATCGTCTGTGGCCGGAAGGGCCAAGGCCGAATAGTTATTTTAGTTTAGTGCAACAGTTCCTTGGTGTTGTGCCACGCATCGACGCTATGAAGAGGTCGGCGTGCATAGAGGGTGCGCGGATAGCTCTTGCCCGTGTCAAGACATACTGGGAAGAGATGGAGGCCACCGCTATTGCAACCTAGAGTTCGGCCGTCGGCCGAGTATCGGCCGAGCACTACTTTGAAGAAGTCCTTGAAGGCGCTCGTTTAATAAAGGCTCAGTGCTTGAAAAATATTATGTTCTAGTGACATGTATTCCCATTGTAAGAACAATGTTTATTAAATTATAAAGGCTGTGTTTATACTTTTGCCTGAAAGTATTATGATGCCTCTTGTGCGGCCGTTTATGTATATAAGTATATAACCTGAAAGTTTGCAGTCGTCGGCTTCAGCTCCCACGCACATAATGCGGGGGTGTTTGCAAAAAATGCGTATTCACACTTGATACAACGTCTTGGTCCGTTAAGGAGGTGATAGCGCAGCGAACGAGGCAATCGGACTATATTGCTTTAACACTTTCACTTAGCCATAGGAGTTTGACGGTGGGACTACTATATAGCCCCTGGTACCTCCGCGCTCGTCCGAATACGGGGTGCGTACATACATGACCGGGAAACGGCCCTTCGTTAATGCGGAGGAATCTCGAAGATTCCGCTAAGTCATCGAGTGGTTGACCAGTCTCGCGCTTTATCATGACAGTCAGTTTTTGGCTTTCTCTACTGAGGTGCTCATCCGGATGAACCAGAGCACAATCGCAGTAGTTCTCCCGGTGCCACCTTAGCCGATAGAGCGGAACGTAAGGTAGCAAAACACGGGAGCCGGGCAAACCCAACATTTAACCAAAGACATGATTCGGAGCTGATGCATATAAGGCCAAACTCGCGACGCAGAACACTCCCTAAGGTATTCGGTCTTTATAACATATGCCGGGCTGAGCAATGCCCTTGATAATGAACCCCGAGTGTCCAGGTACGTGCAATCTTCTGATGTGGCGAAATGCCAATAACGTCAGCATCCTTCTCGGTTATACTGAGTATCCGGAGGATGTGAACAACAAGAGACAGTAAAAAAGGTTTACACAGGGTCTTAATCTAAAAAGAAACCTTTGGGCGGGTCCCTGCTGCATGTCTGCGCCTGTGTCTCCGTTGTGCCGTATCCTGGAAGGGTGTAGCACGATTGTCGTCTGTAAAAGAGAAGAACTTAGGTGAAAGTTGTCGTGCGAAAAATTGGTTATTCTCGATAAACCATGAAAATTCAAGATAAGTAAAGTTGAGCCGAACTAGCCCTGTTTAGACGCGGGAAGCCCCTGGTACCGTCTATGGGGGTATAACCATCAAACCAATCTCGGGTTTATCTAAGCTGTTATAGCTAGTAATGCACCGGACTCGTCTAGCCGTGTTCGCGGTCTTGACGACCGATCATTTATTCTGGTTGGAGGGGCCGTTTAGTGTTCGGCTGTTAAAGCCGTCGCACATTCTTCCGCGCGTAAGGAACGTTCAATATTTCCGCTAATTGTTATGATGCCATGTGGACCGGGCATCTTAAGCTTGAGAGAAGCGTAATGCGGTACTGCATTAAAACGAGCAAAAGCTGCTCTTCCGAGTAGTGCTTGATAGCCACTTCGGAATGGAGCGATGTCGAAGGTTCACTTTTCGCTTCGGAAGTTGTCGGGAGAACCGAATACAACCTCTAGTATTAGAGAGCCCGTGCAGCGGGCCTCTAGGCCTGGTATTACTCCCTTGAAGGTAGTATTACGGTGGCTGATTTTTGTCGGGTCTATCCCCATTTTGCAGACTATGTCCTGATATATCAGATTAAGACTACTGCCGCCGTCCATAAGGACTCGTGTGAGATGGTATCTGTTTATTATTGGGTCTAACATCAAGGCAACCAATCCTTCATGCCGGATGCTTGTCAGGTGATCCCTGCGATCAAAAGTGATCGGGCAGGCCAACCAGGGTTTGAACTTAGGGGTGACGGGCTCTACGGCGCGTGTGTCTCGGAGTGCATGTTTGCTTCTCCTCTTCGTCACGTGGATCATGTTCACTGTTTTGACCTTTAGTGGGAATTTTTTCTGTCCCCCAGTGCTTTGCTGGCGAGGCTCGTCCTTGTCTTCACTTGGTGTCTCCCTCCCTTTGTGTTCGGCGTTTAGCTTACCGTCCTGCTTGAAGACCCAGCATTCTCTGTGGGTGTGATTTGCAGGTTTATCAGGCGTGCCATGAATCTGACATAGTTTGTCTAGAATCTTGTTTAGGCTGGACGGTCCATCTCTGCTGCCTTTGAAAGGCTTTCCGCTGACTCGGTCGAGAGCCCCTGAATCTGGGTTTACCGCCGTGTTATCTGGGCTGTCTTCTTTATTTCGACGCTTGCTTTTACTGCGTCGTGGTTTTCCATTGCCATCCCTGACTTCGGATGTGCCTGGGTCACTGGTGCTACTACGGGCTAGCCAGCTATCCTCACCCATGCAAAAGCGGGTCATGAGGCTTGTCAGGGCTGCCATTGTTCTCGGTTTTTCTTGGCCGAGGTGTCTGGCGAGCCATTCATCTCGGACGCTATGTTTGAAAGCTGCTAAGGCTTCGGCGTCTGGGCAGTTGACGATTTGGTTCTTCTAGTGAGAAATCTGTTCCAAAGCTTTCGGGCTGGCTCTCCGGGCTGTTGAATTATATGACTTAGATCGTCTGCATCCGGAGGTCGGACATAGGTCCCTTGAAAATTAGCCCGAAAAGCATCCTCAAGCTCCTCCCAACTTCCAATTGAGTTTTCGGGGAGGCTTTTCAGCCAGTGCCGAGCTGGTCCTTTCAGCTTGAGGGCCAAGTACTTGATGGCATGGAGATCGTCTCCGCGAGCCATATGGATATGGAGGATAAAGTCCTCAATCCAGACCCCAGGGTCTGTGGTTCCGTCGTACGCCTCTATGTTCACTGGTTTGAATCCTTCTGGAAATTTGTGGTCCAGCACCTCATCGGTGAAACATAGGGGGTGTGCGGCACCCCTGTATTTGGATGTGTCATGGCGTTCTGACGGTTGTAGTGTTCGGTTTTGGTTGTGCACTGGAGCGCGTTTCCTTGATCCATAGATGGATCTGGTCACGCCGGTCCTCTGATGCAAGTCCTCTCGTGAATCGTGTGCTGACTTATGTGTGGCCTTGTTAGCCGTTCTATCGCGGCCACAAGGTGGTTGATCCGACCGGTCGGCCGTTTTATTTTTCGGCTGTGTGGGCTTTAAGGCCTCATCATCAAGTTCAGGCAACAGCTTGCACTTTGGATAGCTCTTTGTGTGGTAACTACCACCATACTTTTCTTCATTGTCGAGCACTTTGTTCCATCTACTGTTGAGCGTATTCTGCGCGGCCTTAAGCCTTTGCTTCTGCTTCTTCAGACTCCTCGCGGTGGCAATAAGCCTTCTGCGGAGGTTCTCTTGTTCCAAGTGCCTTTCCGGGATGATGTGTGCATCTTCGTCCGGATTGTTTTCCTCTCCGGAGGGAGGTTGATGAGCTTTATCCTCAGCGTCACCGTGTTCGGACAGCGGATCTATACTATGTTCGCCATTTGCTGGTTCATCCTACTCTGCCGCTGGGTCAATGTGGTCGTCGTTTCCTCTGGAGTCGGCTGGGGTGTTATTTTCTCTTGCGTTGTTATCGCTGTTTTTGCCGAGGTGGGATTTGGAGCGGCGCCTACGCCGACGCTTTGTTTGCCCGAGGGAGCTATCCTTCGCTGCATCCTTCCGTTCCTCGTCATTGTTTTCTTTGGGTGTATCCACCATGTATATGTCATGTGATGAAGTGGTTGTCCAGCGCCCTGTGGGCGATGGTTCCTGTTCCTCTCCTGCATCGTCGTCCATGCCGTCGATGTCTTCGGAGTCGAAATCGAGCATGTTGGTTAAATCGTTGACAGTGGCTACTAAGTGGGTGGTGGGTGGGTCGCGAATTTCTTCGTCGTCCGCATCCCATTCTAGCCGGACATAGTTCGGCCAAGGGTCTCCTGACAAGGAGAGAGACCTTAATGAATTTAGCACATCGCCAAAAGGCGAGTGCTGAAAGATATCCGCGAAGGTAAACTCCATGATCGGCGCCCAATCAGATTCGATGGGCACGGACACAAGCGGCTCGGAGTCCGTGGCCGGGGACGAATCCAATGATTCGGCAACACGGGTCTCGTAGGAGGTGAAGTCAGTATTCGGCGCTATCGCCACTGAGTGTGCGGCCTCCGTGGTGGGGCCCATCCACCCGTCCACAGATGACGCAATTTGTTCCGGATTGAGGGCCGGAGTAGTTGCAGGTGTGATCTCCCGAACATAGTCCAATGGTAGAGCTAAATCATGCTCCTCGTGATTGTGCAGCGCACCTGACATGGGCTCGAATCCGTCGAAGATCAAGTCTCCGCGGATGTCGGCAGTATAGTTCAAGTTTCCAAACCTGACCTGACGGCCAGGGGCGTAGCTATCGATCTGCTCCAGATGGCCAAGCGAGTTAGCCCGCAGTACGAAGCCGCCGAACACGAAGATCTGTCCGGGGAGGAAAACCTCACCCTGGATCGTATCATTGCCGATGATCGAAGGAGCCATCAAGCCTTACGGTGACGGCACAGTGGAACTCTCAATGAAAGCACCAACGTCGGTGTCAAAACCGGCAGATCTCGGGTAGGGGGTCCCGAACTGTGCGTCTAAGGCGGATGGTAATAGGAGGCGGGGGACACAATGTTTACCCAGGTTCGGGCCCTCTCGATGGAGGTAAGACCCTACTTCCTGCTTGATTGATCTTGATGATATGAGTATTACAAGAGTTGATCTACCACGAGATCGTAGAGGCTAAACCCTAGAAGCTAGCCTATGGTATGATTGTTGTTGTCCTACGGACTAAACCCTCCGGTTTATATAGACACGGGAGGGGGCTAGGGTTACACAGAGTCGGTTACAAGGGAGGAGATCTACATATCTGTATTGCCAAGCTTGCCTTCCACGCCAAGGAGAGTCCCATCCGGACACGGGACGAAGTCTTCAATCTTGTATCTTCATAGTCCAACAGTCCGGTTAAAGTATATAGTCCAGCTGTCCAACGACCCCCTAATCCAGGAC